>NC_091748.1:3666200-3762307 GCF_043380555.1 Nothobranchius furzeri | reverse complement strand
TGACTTAGGGCCTCCAGGAGAGAAGCCCAAGCAAGACGCGCCCCGAGGAGCGTCTTGACACATGTCAACACTGGGTCTGACAGAGGGCCTCCACGAGAGAGGCCCAAGCAAGACGCGCCCCGAGGAGTGTCATGCCACATGTCACCACTGTGTCTGACTGAGCGCCTCCAGGAGAGAGGCCCAAGCAAGACGCGCCCCGAGATGCGTCTTGCCACGTGTCAACACTGGGTCTGATTGAGGGCCTTCTGGAGAGAGGCCCAAGCAAGACGCGCCCCGAGGAGCGTCCTGCCACATGTCAACAATGGTTCTTACTGAGGGCCTCCGGGAGAGAAGCCCAAGCAAGACACGCCCCGAGGAGCTTCTTGCCACATGTCAGCACTCGGTCTGACTGAGCGCCTCCAGGAGAGAGGCCAAAGCAAGACGCCCCCCGAGGAGCGTCTTGACACATGTCAACACTGGGTCTGACAGAGGGCCTCCATGAGAGAGGCCCAAGCAAGACGCGCCCTGAGGAGTGTCTTGCCAAATGTCAACACTGGGTCTGACTGAGCGCCTCAGGGAGAGAGGTCCAAGCAAGACGCGCCCCGAGGAGCGTCTTGCCACATGTCAACACTGGGTCTGACTGAGTGCCTCCATGAGAGAGGCCCAACCAAGACACGCCCCGAGGATCGTCTTGACACATGTCAACACTGGATCTGACTGAGGGCCTCCTCGAGAGAAGCCCAAGCAAGACGCGCCCCGAGCAGAGTCTTGCCACATGTGAACACTGGGTCTGACAGAGGGCATCCAGGAGAGAGGCCCAAGCAATACGCGCCCCGAGGAGCGTCTTGCCACATGTCACCACTGGGTCTGACTGAGCTTCTCCAGGAGAGAGGCCCAACCAAGACGCGCCCCGAGGAGCGTCTTTCCACATGTCAGCACTCGGTCTGACTGAGCGCCTCCAGGAGAGAAGCCCAAGCAACACGCGCCCCGAGGCGCGTCAGGCCACATGTCACTACTCAGTCTGACTGAGCGCCTCCAGTAGAGAGGCCCAAGTAAGACGCGCCCCGAGGAGCGTCTTGCCACGTGTCAACAATGGGTATGACTGAGGGCCTCCAGAAGAGAAGCCCAAGCAAGACGCGCCCCGAGGAGCGTCTTGACACATGTCAACACTGGGTCTGACAGAGGGCCTCCAGGAGAGAGGCCCAAGCAAGACGCGCCCCGAGGAGTGTCTTGCCACATGTCACCACTTGGTCTGACTGAGCGCCTCCAGGAGAGAGGCCCAAGCAACACGCGCCCCGAGGAGCGTCAGGCCACATGTCACTACTCAGTCTGACTGAGCGCCTCCAGGAGAGAGGCCCAAGTAAGACGCGCCCCGAGGAGCGTCTTGCCACGTGTCAATACTGGGTCTGATTGAGGGCCTTCTGGAGAGAGGCCCAAGCAAGACGTGCCCCGAGGAGCGTCTTGCCACATGTCAACAATGGGTCTGACTGAGGGCCTCCAGGAGAGTGGCCCAAATAAGACGCGCCCCGAGGAGCGTCTTGCCACATGTCAACACTGGGTCTGACTGAGGGTCTCCAGGAGAGAAGCCCAAGCAAGATGCGCCCCGAGGAGCGTCTTGCCACATGTCAGCACTCGGTCTGACTGAGCGCCTCCAGGAGAGAGGCCCAAGCAAGACGCGCCCCGAGGAGCGTCTTGCCACATGTCAACACTGGGTCTGACTGAGCGCCTCCAGGAGAGAGGCCCAAGCAAGATGCACCCCGAGGAGCGTCTTGCCACATGTGAACACTGGGTCTGACTGAGCGCCTCCAGGAGAGAGGCCCAAGCAAGACGCCCCCGGAGGAGCGTCTTGCAACATGTCAGCACTCGGTCTGACTGAGCGCCTCCAGGAGAGAGGCCCAAGCAAGACGCGCCCCGAGGAGGGTCTTGACACATGTCTCCTCTGGGTCTGACTGAGCGCCTCCAGGAGAGAGGCCCAAGCAAGACGTGCCCCGAGGAGCGTCTTGCCACATGTCAACACTGGGTCTGACTGAGCACCTCCAGGAGAGAGGCCCAAGCAAGACGCGCCCCGAGGAGCGTCTTGCCACATGTCACTACTCGGTCTGACTGAGCGCCTCAGGGAGAGAGGTCCAAGCAAGACGCGCCCCGAGGAGCGTCTTGCCACATGTCAACACTGGGTCTGACTGAGTGCCTCCATGAGAGAAGCCCCAGCAAGACGCGCCCCAGCAAGACGCGCCCCGAGGAGCGTCTTGCCACATGTCACTACTCGGTCTGTTTGAGCGCCTCCAGGAGAGAGGCCCAAGCAAGACGTGCCCCGAGGAGCGTCTTGCCACATGTCAACAATGGGTCTGACTGAGGACCTCCAGGAGAGAAGCCCAAGCAAGACGCGCCCCGAGGAGCGTCTTGCCACATGTCAACACTGGGTCTGACTGAGCGCCTCCAGGAGAGAGGCCCAACCAAGACACGCCCCGAGGAGCGTCTTGACACATGTCAACACTGGGTCTGACTGACGGCCTCCACGAGAGAAGCCCAAGCAAGACGCGCCCCGAGCAGTCTTGCCACATGTCAACACTCGGTCTGACAGAGGGCATCCAGGAGAGAGGCCCAAGCAATACGCGCCCCGAGGAGCGTCTTGCCACATGTCACCACTGGGTCTGACTGAGCTTCTCCAGGAGAGAGGCCCAACCAAGACGCGCCCTGAGGAGCGTCTTGCCACATGCCAACACTGGGTCTGACAGAGGGCCTCCAGGAGACTGGCCCAAGCAAGACGCGCCCCGAGGAGTGTCTTGCCACATGTCACCACTGGGTCTGACTGAGCGCCTCCAGGAGAGAGGCCCAAGCAAGACGCGCCCCGAGGAGCGTCTTGTCACATGTCAACACTGGGTCTTTCTGAGCGCCTCCAGGAGAGAAGCCCAAGCAAGACGCGCCCCGAGGAGTGTCTTGCCACATGTCACCACTTGGTCTGACTGAGCGCCTCCAGGAGAGAGGCCCAAGCAACACGCGCCCCGAGGAGCGTCAGGCCACATGTCACTACTTAGTCTGACTGAGCGCCTCCAGGAGAGAGGCCCAAGTAAGACGCGCCCCGAGAAGCGTCTTGCCACGTGTCAACACTGGGTCTGATTGAGGGCCTTCTGGAGAGAGGCCCAAGCAAGACGCACCCCGAGGAGCGTCTTGCCACATGTCACTACTCGGTCTGACTGAGCGCCTCCAGGAGAGAGGCCCAAGCAAGACGTGCCCCGAGGAGCGTCTTGCCACATGTCAACAATGGGTCTGACTGAGGGCCTCCAGGAGAGAGGCCCAAGCAAGACGCGCCCCGAGCAGAGTCTTGCCACATGTGAACACTGGGTCTGACAGAGGGCATCCAGGAGAGAGGCCCAAGCAATACGCGCCCCGAGGAGCGTCTTGCCACATGTCACCACTGGGTCTGACTGAGCTTCTCCAGGAGAGAGGCCCAACCAAGACGCGCCCCGAGGAGCGTCTTTCCACATGTCAGCACTCGGTCTGACTGAGCGCCTCCAGGAGAGAAGCCCAAGCAACACGCGCCCCGAGGCGCGTCAGGCCACATGTCACTACTCAGTCTGACTGAGCGCCTCCAGTAGAGAGGCCCAAGTAAGACGCGCCCCGAGGAGCGTCTTGCCACGTGTCAACAATGGGTATGACTGAGGGCCTCCAGAAGAGAAGCCCAAGCAAGACGCGCCCCGAGGAGCGTCTTGACACATGTCAACACTGGGTCTGACAGAGGGCCTCCAGGAGAGAGGCCCAAGCAAGACGCGCCCCGAGGAGTGTCTTGCCACATGTCACCACTTGGTCTGACTGAGCGCCTCCAGGAGAGAGGCCCAAGCAACACGCGCCCCGAGGAGCGTCAGGCCACATGTCACTACTCAGTCTGACTGAGCGCCTCCAGGAGAGAGGCCCAAGTAAGACGCGCCCCGAGGAGCGTCTTGCCACGTGTCAATACTGGGTCTGATTGAGGGCCTTCTGGAGAGAGGCCCAAGCAAGACGTGCCCCGAGGAGCGTCTTGCCACATGTCAACAATGGGTCTGACTGAGGGCCTCCAGGAGAGAAGCCCAAGCAAGACGCGCCCCGAGGACAGTCTTGCCTCATGTCAACACTGGGTCTGACTGAGGGCCTCCAGGAGAGTGGCCCAAATAAGACGCGCCCCGAGGAGCGTCTTGCCACATGTCAACACTGGGTCTGACTGAGGGTCTCCAGGAGAGAAGCCCAAGCAAGATGCGCCCCGAGGAGCGTCTTGCCACATGTCAGCACTCGGTCTGACTGAGCGCCTCCAGGAGAGAGGCCCAAGCAAGACGCGCCCCGAGGAGCGTCTTGCCACATGTCAACACTGGGTCTGACTGAGCGCCTCCAGGAGAGAGGCCCAAGCAAGATGCACCCCGAGGAGCGTCTTGCCACATGTGAACACTGGGTCTGACTGAGCGCCTCCAGGAGAGAGGCCCAAGCAAGACGCCCCCGGAGGAGCGTCTTGCAACATGTCAGCACTCGGTCTGACTGAGCGCCTCCAGGAGAGAGGCCCAAGCAAGACGCGCCCCGAGGAGGGTCTTGACACATGTCTCCTCTGGGTCTGACTGAGCGCCTCCAGGAGAGAGGCCCAAGCAAGACGTGCCCCGAGGAGCGTCTTGCCACATGTCAACACTGGGTCTGACTGAGCACCTCCAGGAGAGAGGCCCAAGCAAGACGCGCCCCGAGGAGCGTCTTGCCACATGTCACTACTCGGTCTGACTGAGCGCCTCAGGGAGAGAGGTCCAAGCAAGACGCGCCCCGAGGAGCGTCTTGCCACATGTCAACACTGGGTCTGACTGAGTGCCTCCATGAGAGAAGCCCCAGCAAGACGCGCCCCAGCAAGACGCGCCCCGAGGAGCGTCTTGCCACATGTCACTACTCGGTCTGTTTGAGCGCCTCCAGGAGAGAGGCCCAAGCAAGACGTGCCCCGAGGAGCGTCTTGCCACATGTCAACAATGGGTCTGACTGAGGACCTCCAGGAGAGAAGCCCAAGCAAGACGCGCCCCGAGGAGCGTCTTGCCACATGTCAACACTGGGTCTGACTGAGCGCCTCCAGGAGAGAGGCCCAACCAAGACACGCCCCGAGGAGCGTCTTGACACATGTCAACACTGGGTCTGACTGACGGCCTCCACGAGAGAAGCCCAAGCAAGACGCGCCCCGAGCAGTCTTGCCACATGTCAACACTCGGTCTGACAGAGGGCATCCAGGAGAGAGGCCCAAGCAATACGCGCCCCGAGGAGCGTCTTGCCACATGTCACCACTGGGTCTGACTGAGCTTCTCCAGGAGAGAGGCCCAACCAAGACGCGCCCTGAGGAGCGTCTTGCCACATGCCAACACTGGGTCTGACAGAGGGCCTCCAGGAGAGAGGCCCAAGCAAGACGCGCCCCGAGGAGTGTCTTGCCACATGTCACCACTGGGTCTGACTGAGCGCCTCCAGGAGAGAGGCCCAAGCAAGACGCGCCCCGAGGAGCGTCTTGTCACATGTCAACACTGGGTCTTTCTGAGCGCCTCCAGGAGAGAAGCCCAAGCAAGACGCGCCCCGAGGAGTGTCTTGCCACATGTCACCACTTGGTCTGACTGAGCGCCTCCAGGAGAGAGGCCCAAGCAACACGCGCCCCGAGGAGCGTCAGGCCACATGTCACTACTTAGTCTGACTGAGCGCCTCCAGGAGAGAGGCCCAAGTAAGACGCGCCCCGAGAAGCGTCTTGCCACGTGTCAACACTGGGTCTGATTGAGGGCCTTCTGGAGAGAGGCCCAAGCAAGACGCGCCCCGAGGAGCGTCTTGCCACATGTCACTACTCGGTCTGACTGAGCGCCTCCAGGAGAGAGGCCCAAGCAAGACGTGCCCCGAGGAGCGTCTTGCCACATGTCAACAATGGGTCTGACTGAGGGCCTCCAGGAGAGAGGCCCAAGCAAGACGCGCCCCGAGGAGCGTCTTGCCACATGTCAACAATGGTTCTTACTGAGGGCCTCCGGGAGAGAAGCCCAAGCAAGACGCGCCCTGATGAGCTTCTTGCCACATGTCAGCACTCGGTCTGACTGAGCGCCTCCAGGAGAGAGGCCCAAGCAAGACGTGCCCCGAGGAGCGTCTTGCCACATGTCAACAATGGGTCTGACTGAGGGCCTCCAGGAGAGAAGCCCAAGCAAGACGCGCCCCGAGGAGCGTCTTGCCACATGTCAACTCTGGGTCTGACTGAGCGCCTCCAGGAGAGAGGCCCAAGCAAGATGCGCCCCGAGGAGTGTCTTGCCACATGTCAACAAAGGGTCTTACTGAGGGCCTCCAGTAGAGAAGACGAAGCAAGATGCGCCCCGAGGAGCGTCTTGCCACATGTCAACACTGGGTCTGACTGAGCACCTCCAGGAGAGAGGCCCAAGCAAGACGCGCCCCGAGGAGCGTCTTGCCACATGTCAGCACTCGGTCTGACTGAGCGCCTCCAGGAGAGAGGCCCAAGCAAGAAGCGCCCCGAGGAGAGTCTTGCCACATGTCAACAATGGGTCTGACTGAGGGCCTCCAGGAGAGAAGCCCAAGCAAGACGCACCCCAAGGAGCGTCTTGCCACATGTCAACACTGGGTCTGACTGAGCACCTCCAGGAGAGAGGCCCAAGCAAGATGCGCCCCGAGGAGCATCTTGCCATGTGTCACCACTGGGTCTGACTGAGCGCCTCCAGGAGAGAGGCCCAACCAAGACGCGCCCTGAGGAGCGTCTTGCCACATGCCAACACTGGGTCTGACAGTGGGCCTCCAGGAGAGAGGCCCAAGAAAGACGCGCCCCGAGGAGTGTCTTGCCACATGTCACCACTGGGTCTGACTGAGCGCCTCCAGGAGAGAGGCCCAAGCAAGACGCGCCCCGAGGATCGTCTTGTCACATGTCAACACTGGCTCTTTCTGAGCGCCTCCAGGAGAGATTCCCAAGCAAGACGCGCCCCGAGGAGCGTCTTTCCACATGTCAGCACTCGGTCTGACTGAGCGCCTCCAGGAGAGAGGCCCAAGCAAGACGCGGCCCGAGGAGCGTCTTGCGACATGTCACTACTCGGTCTAACTGAGCGCCTCCAGGAGAGAGGTCCAAGCAAGACGCGCCCCGAAGAGCATCTTGCCACATGTCACTACTCGGTCTGACTGAGCGCCTCCAGGAGAAAGGCCCAAGCAAGACGTGCCCCGAGGAGCGTCTTGCCACATGTCAACACTGGGTCTGACTGAGCGCCTCCAGGAGAGAGGCCCAAGCAAGACGCGCCCCGAGGAGCGTCAGGCCACATGTCACTACTCAGTCTGACTGAGCGCCTCCAGGAGAGAGGCCCAAGCAAGACGCGCCCCGAGGAGCGTCTTGCCACACGTCAACACTGGGTCTGATTGAGGGCCTTCTGGAGAGAGGCCCAAGCAAGACGCGCCCCGAGGAGCGTCTTGCCACATGTCAACACTGGGTCTGACACAGGGCCTCCAGGAGAGAGGCCCAAGCAAGACGCGCCCCGAGGAGCGTCTTGCCACATGTCACCTCTGGTTCTGACTGAGCGCCTCCGGGAGAGAGGCCCAAGCAAGACGCGCCCTGAGGAGCGTCTTGCCACATGTCAACAATGGGTCTGACTGAGGGCCTCCAGGAGAGAAGCCCAAGCAAGATGCGCCCCGTGGAGCGTCTTGACACATGTCAGCACTGGGTCTGACAGAGGGCCTCCAGGAGAGAGGCCCAAGCAAGACGCGCCCTGAGGAGTGTCTTGCCACATGTCACCACTGTGTCTGACTGAGCGCCTCCGGGAGAGAGGCCAAAGCAAGACTTGCCCCGAGGAGCGTCAGGCCACATGTCACTACTCAGTCTGACTGAGCACCTCCAGGAGAGAGGCCCAAGCAAGACGCGCCCCGAGGAGTGTCTTGCCATGTGTCAACACTGGGTCTGATTGAGGGCCTTCTGGAGAGAGGCCCAAGCAAGACGCGCCAAGAGGAGCGTCTTGCCACATGTCAACAATGGGTCTTACTGAGGGCCTCCAGGAGAGAAGCCCAAGCAAGACGCGCCCCGAGGAGATTCTTGCCACATGTCAGCACTCGGTCTGACTGAGCGCCTCCAGGAGAGAGGCCAAAGCAAGACGCGCCCCGAGGAGCGTCTTGACACATGTCAACACTGGGTCTGACAGAGGGCCTCCATGAGAGAGGCCCAAGCAAGACGCGCCCCGAGGAGTGTCTTGCCACATGTCAACACTGGGTCTGACTGAGCGCCTCCAGGCGAGAGGCCCAAGCAAGACGCGCCCCGAGGAGCGTCTTGCCACATGTCACTACTCGGTCTGACTGAGCGCCTCCAGGAGAGAGGCCCAAGCAAGACGTGCCCCGAGGAGCGTCTTGCCACATGTCAACAATGGGTCTGACTGAGGGCCTCCAGGAGTGAAGCCCAGGCAAGACGCGCCCCGAGGAGCGTCTTGCCACATGTCAACACAGGGTCTGACTGAGTGCCTCCAGGAGAGAGGCCCAAGCAAGACGCGCCCCGAGGAGCGTCAGGCCACATGTCACTACTCAGTCTGACTGAGCGCCTCCAGGAGAGAGGCCCAAGCAAGACGCGCCCCGAGGAGCGTCTTGCTACACGTCAACACTGGGTCTGATTTAGGGCCTTCTGGAGAGAGGCCCAAGCAAGACGCGCCCCGAGGAGCGTCTTGCCACATGTCAACAATGGGTCTTACTGAGGGCCTCCAGGAGAGAGGCCCATGCAAGATGCGCCCGGAGGAGCGTCTTGCCACATGTAAACACTGGGTCTGAAGGAGGTTCTCCAGGAGAGAGGCCCAAGCAAGACGCGCCCCGAGGAGCGTCTTGCCACATGTCACCTCTGGTTCTGACTGAGCGCCTCCAGGAGAGAGGCCCAAGCAACGCGTCTTGCCACATGTCAACAATGGGTCTGACTTAGGGCCTCCAGGAGAGAAGCCCAAGCAAGACGTGCCCCGTGGAGCGTCTTGACACATGTCAACACTGGGTCTGACAGAGGGCCTCCAGGAGAGAGGCCCTAGCAAGACGCGCCCCGAGGAGTGTCTTGCCACATGTCAACACTGGGTCTCACTGAGCGCCTCCAGGAGAGAGGCCAAAGCAAGACTTGCCCCGAGGAGCATCAGGCCACATGTCACTACTGAGTCTGACTAGGCACCTCCAGGAGAGAGGCCCATGCAAGACGCGCCCCGAGGAGCGTCTTGCCACGTGTCAACACTGGGTCTGATTGAGGGCCTTCTGGAGAGAGGCCCAAGCAAGACGCGCCACGAGGAGCGTCTTGCCACATGTCAACAATGGGTCTTACTGAGGGCCTCCAGGAGAGAAGCCCAAGCAAGACGCGCCCCGAGGAGCTTCTTGCCACATGTCAGCACTCGGTCTGACTGAGCGCCTCCAGGAGAGAGGCCAAAGCAAGACGCGCCCCGAGGAGCGTCTTGCCACATGTCAACACTGGGTCTGACAGAGGGCCTCCATGAGAGAGGCCTAAGCAAGACGCGCCCCGAGGAGTGTCTTGCCACATGTCAACACTGGGTCTGACTGAGCGCCTCCAGGAGAGAGGCCCAAGCAAGACGCGCCCCGACGAGCGTCTTGCCACGTGTCAACACTGGGTCTGACTGAGCGCCTCCAGGAGAGAGGCCCAAGCAAGACGCGCCCCGACGAGCGTCTTGCCACGTGTCAACACTGGGTCTGACTGAGCGCCTCCAGGAGAGAGGCCCAAGCAAGATGCGCCCCGAGGAGCTTCTTGCCACGTGTCACCACTGGGTCTGACTGAGCGCCTCCAGGAGAGAGGCCCAAGCAAGACGCGCCCCGAGGAGCGTCTTGCCATGTGTCACCACTGGGTCTGATTGAGCGCCTCCAGGAGAGAAGCCCCAGCAAGACCGGTCAGGCCTGCAGTGTACACATCAGAGACATGATGTTCTTTCACAGAACTGAGGCTGTTCATTACTAAATGACTTTTACAGGAATATTGTTATTATACTATTCAACAGGTTGATCATATTAATGTGTATTAAACCCACAACCTAGCACTGAGGACAGCGGGACTTTGTTTAAATTAGTACTTAATGGAAATGATACATAATGATACATAAGAGCCATGTCATACATTCAGCCTAGGAATAGTAGCATTGTGCACTATTAAAAATATACACATCAATTGCTCGAATCCCATTGTTGCAAAGTAAAACTCTAATAAAACTATAGTCTGACATCAACAGAGAAGACTTAGTGTATGTACTACAAATACAGCATTAGGATTTCGAGTGGACCGTGCACCTTGTGAACCATCAGAGGCTTATGACGCAACATATCTTCCAGTTGCTATTAGACAAGTTATAATTCTCGACCATTTTTCGGAACTGGTTTCTTGGGTCCGTGAGTAAATGCCAAATGAGATGATAGTCCTTAAGTAAGTTCCTGGCGATCCCACGTCACGCTCTTGCCCATCAGCCGGTGAATGCTGAGACGGAACTCGATGAGAGCGATGTATTTTTTTAAGTGCTCCGAATGTACTTCTAACAAGCGTGCGATTCACTTCGTGAGTAAACCGCAGCTGCAGCTGATTCAAACAGTCAAGCCAACTTTCTACATCACAATATGCGTTTTGTAGTTAGTCGAGTTACCTTTTGTGTGGCGCATGCACGGGTTGTTAGCGCCCAGCTCCCAGCTTAGAGAGTCCTGTATTGACACAGACGTCAATACATCTCGATGTCATGCAACACACAAAGTCTGTCGCATACAGGTGGGTTAACACATGTACGATACCTTTTGTGTGGCGCATGCACGGGTCGTTAGCGTCCAGCTCCCGGCTTATAGAGAGTCCTGTATTGACACAGACGTCAATACATCTCGATGTCATGCAACACACAAAGTCTGTCGCTTACAGGTGGGTTAACACACATGTACGATGTGTGCGATGGCACGCCCGTTTACAATGGGACACGACAATGATCATTGTTAACCAAACTCTTGTTTCTCACGACAGGTGGTAGCGTTGTCTCCTGCACCTGGTCTTCGTGCACAGAGGGTGTTGTAATGTGCTCGTCATAGTCGCGATCGTTGTCACTCGAATCCGTTGTTCTCACGACAGGTGGTAGCGTTGTCTCCTGCATGTTGTCTTCGCGTGCGGCAAGCGTTGTGCTGTGCTCGATATAATGGTTGTCTTCGTACAAAGGGGGTGTTGAATACTCCTTCGCGAGTAGTGTAGGAGGTGGTGTGATGGGACGTATCTCAGAGGCGTTATGTGAGCGTACCACCATGGCCTGAGCAACTGCGACTACTGAGAGTACACCCAGTACAGACAGCGAGATCTTTTTTTTCTTGGGTGTTGTACGTGTGGGTACAGCCGCTTTAATGGCAGTGAGAGCAAGTGGGCAAATATATTTATAGGTCACTAGCAGAAACTAAGGCATGTGGTCAGAGTGTAATCGTAACCACCGTAGCTCTTGTCATAATTTAATATACATAGAAATCAGAAACGGGCATGTCAGGATAGACATTGCGAGGGATAATGCGGCCAGTATCTGTGTGCGCTTGAGAGCACCTTGTTGTTCTACTGTGGTGCCCACGCCGCCGGGTCTGTAAATGTCATCGACCTTCTTTATATACGCATACGCTAAAGACCGTATATTCTCTATGGATTTGAACACGTCCTTTGTTTCGCGTAACGCTTGAGCTGTCTCGAGCGTGATGTTGTGAGTGTACGCCAGTGTTTCACGTGCACCGAGGTCCGAAAGGGCGTGCGCTACAACTATTAACCTTGGTTTGGGAGTGTGGCGAAACGCTCGCTCCGCTGTAATGGGCGGATGCAATGTTATCACCTGGTACGTTTCGTTAGTCGGGTCGTAACACACCGGTCCATCACACGGACCGTCACATTGTATGGGGCACAGTAAGGACAACACGCCGCCGACCGTGACTTCGCACTCGACCGCGGTGGTGTTATCGATTTGCAAAGGATCACATACGCCTCTCCAGTCGCAATGAGGCACATTGTATTCGACGCGACCGTCGGTCACCATAGCTTTCGTCAGCCAACACACTCGATTGCCCTTCAAAACATCGGCGATCAACGTGAGCTTAGAGGTCGCCGTCGCTTTACTGTACGCCAGGATATCCGTGTGTGAGTGCACGCTCGACGTCGATTGACAACCGGTCATGTCAGACCTGATCAGACCTTCCGAACACATGACCATTAGTTGTTGTGCG
The DNA here is from genome assembly GCF_043380555.1 of Nothobranchius furzeri. Taxonomy (NCBI): domain Eukaryota; kingdom Metazoa; phylum Chordata; class Actinopteri; order Cyprinodontiformes; family Nothobranchiidae; genus Nothobranchius; species Nothobranchius furzeri. The sequence continues at coordinate 3,750,151 of NC_091748.1, read as the reverse complement.
GCCGAGAGTATCGCGATCATACCGTTGAGATGTGTAGAAAGCGCGTACACGCCAGCCTTCCACGTTTCCAAAATTTCCAGCAGTCTAGAGGGACTTGTCTTAGCGCGCACGGCTGTGCTGAATTTGCGTTGGGTAGACACAACGGCTTCGACCTCGCTTAGGATCTGTGGGCTCATGTACTCGTGGTAGGCCAAGACGTGTATAGTCGAGCGCGGTGACGCCCCGAACACTTGACCCGGTTTTGTTGTGGCGATATGCGTGTCCAGTAACGCGGCAAAGTCCGCGTGTCTAGCGTGTATTGATTTTACAGCTCGCTCATACCCCAACAGTACGGTCCGTAGAAGTTCGTTCACTTGTTTCCATGCGCTCGTGGAACACAGGACATCGCAACCTCTGTGATACTCAAGTAAAGCGTAAAACACCAGCTGCTTGCACGTTGGAAATACAATCGGTAGTAACTTCTTACTCCACTCTATGTTGAACTCGTATAGCACACGGTTGCGGCGGTTTGCGCATTTTCTATCTACCCTCCGCTAATATGACTCTTTGGTCTGTCTCCTGAGATGGTGCGGTTGGAACTTGCCAGGGGGCACTATCGACGGTCGGCGTTTCCATTTCGTCAACTGCCATTTTCAGCCGCTGGCAAACGGCCGTCGACGGTCGATGCGAGACACCAACATAAAGTTAGACCGCGACCCTCATGCCAGTTTTCTGTAGTACTGGTTGTAGTTTCTGGTGCACACTCGATACGCCATTACGATCACAATTACGTTGATTAATAAATCCAGTGTTGTAGCGACTGCAGCCAGCGCCGTCGCGCAACTTGTGTCGGTGTTATCTCTCGATACTTTCATTCGTATCCGAGCGTATGCAGAATCTACGGATCTGGTGAAGTTGCTTGTCACTAGCTTGCGCACGTTTGATATGGCACTTTGCGCGAGACTCACACAACCTGCAGTGGCGACCGTCGCGTCAGTGCAAAGTTTTTCCGATATATCCCTCGCAACATCGTTTGTCATTTGCTGTACACTGCGCACACTGGCCGCGAGGTCGCGGAGAGGGTCTTCGTTACGAGTTGTGTAATATCCGCTGACTTGCCAATTCAATTCTGGTGGCGCTGACCCAAACGAGAACGCTTTTAAGGCGCATGTCGTGGTAACTCTGGTAGCGCCGTGGTTGACGAGGATGATCATCTTTAGCAATAGTTCATCTCGAAGCACAACGATGGTGAGGGCGACGGGTTGGCCGGTTCCGCCTTCAGGCCACTCGGTTGCCGCTAGATTGCCCAATGCCACGCACGCAGACGAACCCTGTACACACTCAATGACCCGTGTGCGATCGTTGATTTCTGCTAGTACGTTTGCTAGTTCTACGTGCTTCCACGGATCGGGCGTGGGCACGCACTTGTTTTAGAGGCGTTTTCGCGCAGCCTCTACCCTGCACGACCGCTCGTGGCCGTACTAGCTATTTTTATCTTTATTTGTTTCACACACACACACACACACACACACACACACACACACACACACACACACACACACACACACACACACACACACACACACACACACACACACACACAAACACACACACACACACACAGGCCCTTGCGTGCAAACCCCGGTCAGGCCTGCAGTGTACACATCAGAGACATGATGTTCTTTCACAGAACTAAGGTTGTTCATTACTAAATGACTTTTACAGGAATATTGTTATTACAATATTCAACAGGTTGATCATAATAATGTGTATTAAACCCACAACCTAGCACTGAGGACAGAGGGACTTTATTTAAATTAGTACTTAATGGAAACGATACATAATGATACATAAGAGCCATGTCATACATTCAGCCTAGGAATAGTAGCATTGTGCACTATTAAAAATATACACATCAATTGCTCGAATCCCATTGTTGCAAAGTAAAACTCTAATAAAACTCTAGTCTGACATCAACAGAGAAGACTTAGTGTATGTACTACAAATACAGCATTAGGATTTCGAGTGGACCGTGCACCTTGTGAACCATCAGAGGCTTATGACGCAACATATCTTCCAGTTGCTATTAGACAAGTTATAATTCTCGACCATTTTTCGGAACTGGTTTCTTGGGTCCGTGAGTAAATGCCAAATGAGATGATAGTCCTTAAGTAAGTTCCTGGCGATCCCATGTCACGCTCTTGCCCATCAGCCGGTGAACGCTGAGACGGAACTCGATGAGAGCGATGTATTTTTTAAGTGCTCCGAATGTACTTCTAACAAGCGTGCGATTCACTTCGTGAGTAAACCGCAGCTGCAGCTGATTCAAACAGTCGAGCCAACTTTCTACATCACAATATGCGTTTTGTAGTTAGTCGAGTTACCTTTTGTGTGGCGCATGCACGGGTCTTTAGCGTCCAGCTCCCAGCTTAGAGAGTCCTGTATTGACACAGACGTCAATACATCTCGATGTCATGCAACACACAAAGTCTGTCGCATACAGGTGGGTTAACACACATGTACGATGTGTGCGATGGCGCGCCTGTTTATAATGGGACACGACGATGATCATTGTTAACCAAACTCTTGTTTCTCACGACAGGTGGTAGCGTTGTCTCCTGCACCTGGTCTTCGTGCACAGAGGGTGCTGTAATGTGCTCGTCATAGTCGCGATCGTTGTCACTCGAATCCGTTGTTCTCACGACAGGTGGTAGCGTTGTCTCCTGCATGTTGTCTTTGTGTGCGGCAAGCGTTGTGCTGTGCTCGTTATAATGGTTGTCTTCGTACAAAGGGGGTGTTGAATACTCCTTCGTGAGTAGTCTAGGAGGTGGTGTGATGGAACGTATCTCAGAGGCGTTATGTGAGCGTACCACCATGGCCTGAGCAACTGCGACTACTGAGAGTACACCCAGTACAGACAGCGAGATCATTTTTTTTCTTGGGTGTTGTACGTGTGGGTACAGCCGCTTTAATGGCAGTGAGAGCAAGTGGGCAAATGTATTTATAGGTCACTAGCAGAAACTAAGGCACGTGGTCAGAGTGTAATCGTAACCACCTAAAGTAGCTCTTGTCATAATTTAATATACATAGAAATCAGAAACGGGTATGTCAGGATAGACATCGCGAGTGATAATGCGGCCAGTATCTGTGTGCGCTTGAGAGCACCTTGTTGTTCTACTGTGGTGCCCACGCCGCCGGGTCTGTAAATGTCATCGACCTTCTTTATATACGCATACGCTAAAGACCGTATATTCTCTATGGATTTGAACACGTCCTTTGTTTCGCGTAACGCTTGAGCTGTCTCGAGCGTGATGTTGTGAGTGTACACCAGTGTTTCGCGTGCACCGAGGTCCGAAAGGGCGTGCGCTACAACTATTAACCTTGGTTTGGGAGTGTGGCGAAACGCTCGCTCCGCTGTAATGGGCAGATGCAATGTTATCACCTGGTACGTTTCATTAGTCGGGTCGTAACACACCGGTCCGTCACACGGACCGTCACATTGTATGGGGCACAGTAAGGACAACACGCCGCCGACCGTGACTTCGCACTCGACTGCGGTGGTGTTGTCGATTTGCAAAGGATCACATACGCCTCTCCAGTCGCAATGAGGCACATTGTAGTCGACGCGACCGTCGGTCACCATAGCTTTCGTCTGCCAACACACTCGATTGCCCTTCGAAACATCGGCGATCAACGTGAGCATAGAGGTCGCTGTCACTTTACTGTACGCCAGGATATCCGTGTGTGAGTGCACGCTCGACGTCGATTGACAACCGGTCATGTCAGACCTGATCAGACCTTCCGAACACATGACCATTAGTTGTTGTGCAGCCGAGAGTATCGCGATCATACCGTTGAGATGTGTAGAAAGCGCGTACACGCCAGCCTTCCACGTTTGCAAAATTTCCAGCAGTCTAGAGGGACTTGTCTTAGCGCGCACGGCTGTGCTGAATTTGCGTTGGGTAGACACAACGGCTTCGACCTCGCTTAGGATCTGTGGGCTCATGTACTCGTGGTAGGCCAAGACGTGTATAGTCGAGCGCGGTGACGCCCCGAACACTTGACCCGGTTTTGTTGTGGCGATATGCGTGTCCAGTAACGCGGCAAAGTCCGCGTGTCTAGCGTGTATTGATTTTACAGCTCGCTCATACCCCAACAGTACGGTCCGTAGAAGTTCGTTCACTTGTTTCCATGCGCTCGTGGAACACAGGACATCGCAACCTCTGTGATACTCAAGTAAAGCGTCAAACACCAGCTGCTTGCACGTTGGAAATACAATCGGTAGTAACTTCTTACTCCACTCTATGTTGAACTCGTATAGTATGTATATGGGCGGTTGCGGCGGTTTGCACATTTTCTATCTACCCTCCGCTAATATGACTCTGTCGTCTGTCTCCTGAGATGGTGTGGTTGGAACTTGCGAGAGTGCACTATCGACGGTCGGCGTTTCCATTTCGTCAACTGCCATTTTCAGCCGCTGGCAAACGGCCGTCGACGGTCGATGCGAGACACCAACATAACGTTAGACCGCGACCCTCATGCCAGTTTTCTGTAGTACTGGTTGTAGTTTCTGGTGCACACTCGAAACGCCATTACGATCACAATTACGTTGATTAATAAATCCAGTGTTGTAGCGACTGCAGCCAGCGCCGTCGCGCAACTCGTGTCGGTGTTATCTCTCGATACTTTCATTCGTATCCGAGCGTATGCAGAATCTACGGATCTGGTGAAGTTGCTTGTCACTAGATTGCGCACGTTTGATATGGCACTTTGCGCGAGACTCACACAACCTGCAGTGGCGACCGTCGCGTCAGTGCAAAGTTTTTCCGATATATCGCTCGCAACATCGTTTGTCATTTGCTGTACACTGCGCACACTGGCCGCGAGGTCGCCGAGAGGGTCTTCGTTACGAGTTGTGTAATATCCGCTGACTTGCCGATTCAATTCTGGTGGCGCTGACCCAAACGAGAACGCTTTTAAGGCGCATGTCGTGGTAAATCTGGTAGCGCCGTGGTTGACGAGGACGATCATCTTTAACAATTGTTCATCTCGAAGCACAACGATGGTGAGGGCGACGGGTTGGCCGGTTCCGCCTTCAGGCCACTCGGTTGCCGCTAGATTGCCCAATGCCACACACGCAGACGAACCCTGTACACACTCAATGACCCGTGTGCGATCGTTGATTTCTGCTAGTACGTTTGCTAGTTCTACGTGCTTCCACGGATCGGGCGTGGGCACGCGCTTGTTTTAGAGGCGTTTTCGCGCAGCCTCTACCCTGCACGACCGCTCGTGGCCGCACTAGCTATATTTATCTTTATTTGTTTCACACACACACACACACACACACACACACACACACACACACACACACACACACACACACACACACACACACACACACACACACACACACACACACACACACACACGCACACACACACACACACACACACAGGCCGTTGCGTGCAAACCCCGGTCAGGCCTGCAGTGTAAACATCAGAGACATGATGTTCTTTCACAGAACTGAGGTTGTTCATTCCTAAATTACTTTTACAGGAATATTGTTATTATACTATTCAAAAGGTTGATCATAATAATGTGTATTAAGACGCTCCTCGGGGCGTGTCTTGCTTGGGCCTCTCTCCAGAAGGCCCTCAATCAGACCCAGTGTTGACACGTGGCAAGACGCTCCTCGGGGCATGTCTTGCTTGGGCCTCTCTCCAGAAGGCCCTCAATCAGACCCAGTGTTGACACGTGGCAAGACGCTCCTCGGGGCGCGTCTTGCTTGGGCCTCTCTCCAGAAGGCCCTCAATCAGACCCAGTGTTGACATGTGGCAAGACGCTCCTCGGGGCGCGTCTTGCTTGGGCCTCTCTCCTGGAGGCGCTCAGTCAGACTGAGTAGTGACATGTTGCCTGACGCTCCTCGGGGCGCGTGTTGCTTGGGCCTCTCTCCTGGAGGCGCTCAGTCAGACCAAGTGGTGACATGTGGCAAGACACTCCTCGGGGCGCGTCTTGCTTGGGCCTCTCTCCTGGAGGCCCTCTGTCAGACCCAGTGTTGACATGTGTCAATACGCTCCTCGGGGCGCGTCTTGCTTGGGCTTCTCACCTGGAGGCCCTCAGTCAGACCCATTGTTGACATGTGGCAAGACGCTCCTCGGGGCGCATCTTGCTTGGGCCTCTCTCCTGGAGGCGCTCAGTCAGACCGAGTGCTGACATGTGGCAATACGCTCCTCGGGGCGCGTCTTGCTTGGGCTTCTCTCCTGGAGGTGCTCAGAAAGACCCAGTGTTGACATGTGACAAGACGCTCCTCGGGGCGCGTCTTGCTTGGGCTTCTCACCTGGAGGCCCTCAGTCAGACCCATTGTTGACATGTGGCAAGACGCTCCTCGGGGCGCATCTTGCTTGGGCCTCTCTCCTGGAGGCGCTCAGTCAGACTGAGTAGTGACATGTGGCCTGACGCTCCTCGGGGCGCGTCTTGCTTGGGCCTCTCTCCTGGAGGCGCTCAGTCAAAACCAGAGGTGACATGTGGCAAGATGCTCCTCGGGGCGCGTCTTGCTTGGGCCTTTCTCCTGGAGGTCCTCTGTCAGACCCAGTGTTGACATGTGGCAAGACGCTCCTCCGGGCTCATTTTGCTTGGGCCTCTCTCCTGGAGGCCCTCAGTCAGACCCATTGTTGACATGTGGCAAGACGCTCCTCGGGGCGCGTCTTGCTTGGGCCTCTCTCCTGGAGGCGCTCAGTCAGACCCAGTGTTGACATGTGGCAAGACGCTCCTCGGGGCGCGTCTTGCTTGGGCCTCCCTCCTGGAGGCGCTCAGTCAGACCCAGTGGTGACACGTGGAAAGACGCTCCTCAGGGTGCGTCTTGCTTGGGCCTCTCTCCTGGAGGCGCTCAGACAGACCCAGTGTTGACACGTGGCAAGACGCTCCTCGGGGCGCGTCTTGCTTGGGCCTCTCTCCTGGAGGCGTTCAGTCAGACCCAGTGTTGGCATGTGGCAAGACACTCCTCGGGGCGCGTCTTGGTTGGGCCTCTCTCCTGGAGGCGCTAATTCAGACCCAGTGGTGACATGTGGCAAGACGCTCCTCAGGGCGCGTATTGCTTGGGCCTCTCTCCTGAATGCCCTCTGTCAGACCGAGTGTTGACATGTGGCAAGACTCTCCTCGGGGCGCGTCTTGCTTGGGCTTCTCTCATGGAGGCCCTCAGTCCGACCCAGTGTTGACATGTGTCAAGACGCTCCTCGGGGCGTGTCTTGCTTGGGCTTCTCTCCTGGAGGCCCTCAGTCAGACCCATTGTTGACATGTGGCATGACACTCCTCGGGGCGCGTCTTGCTTGGGCCTCTCTCGTGGAGGCCCTCTGTCAGACCCAGTAGTGACATGTGTCAAGACGCTCCTCGGGGCGCGTCTTGCTTGGGCTTCTCTCCTGGAGGCCCTCAGTCAGACCCAGTGGTGACATGTGGCAAGACGCTCCTCAGGGCGCGTCTTGCTTGGGCTTCTCTCCTGCAGGCGCTCAGACAGACCCAGTGTTGACATGTGACAAGACGCTCCTCGGGGCGCGTCTTGCTTGGGCCTTTCTCCTGGAGGCCCTCTGTCAGACCCAGTGTTGACATGTGGCAAGACGCTCCTCCAGGCGCATCTTGCTTGGGCCTCTCTCCTGGAGGCCCTCAGTCAGACCCATTGTTGACATGTGGCAAGACGCTCCTCGGGGCTCGTCTTGTTTGGGCCTCTCTCCTGGAGGCGCTCAGTCAGACCCAGTGTTGACATGTGGCAAGACGCTCCTCGGGGTGCGTCTTGCTTGGGCCTCTCTCCTGGAGGCGCTCAGTCAGACCCAGTGTTGACATGTGGCAAGACGCTCCTCGGGGCGCGTCTTGCTTGGGCCTCTCTCCTGGAGGCGCTCAGTCAGACCCAGTGGTGACACGTGGAAAGACGCTCCTCAGGGTGCGTCTTGCTTGGGCCTCTCTCCTGGAGGCGCTCAGACAGACCCAGTGTTGACATGTGGCAAGACGCTCCTCCGGGCGCATCTTGCTTGGGCCTCTCTCCTGGAGAACCTCAGTCAGACCCATTGTTGATATGTGGCAAGACGCTGCTCTGGGCGCGTCTTGCTTGGGCCTCTCTCCTGGAGGCGCTCAGTCAGACCGAGTGCTGACATAAGGCAAGACGCTCCTCGGGGCGCGTCTTGCTGGGGCCTCTCTCCTGGAGGCGCTCAGTCAGACCCAGTGCTGCTATGTGGCAAGACGCTCCTCGGGGCGCGTCTTGCTTGGGCCTCTCTCCTGGATGCGCTCAGTCAGACTGAGTAGTGACATGTGGCCTGACGCTCCTCGGGGCACGTCTTGCTTGGGCCTCTCTCCTGGAGGCGCTCAGTCAGACCCAGTGGTGACATGTGGCATGACACTCCTCGGGGCGCGTCTTGCTTGGGCATCTCTCGTGGAGGCCCTCTGTCAGACCCAGTGTTGACATGTGTCAAGACGCTCCTCGGGGCGCGTCTTGCTTGGGCTTCTCTCCTGGAGGCCCTCAGTCAGACCCATTGTTGACATGTGGCAAGACGCTCCTCGGGGCGCGTCTTGCTTGGGCCTCTCTCCTGGAGGCGCTCAGTCAGATCCAGAGGTGACATGTGGCAAGACGCTCCTCGGGGCGCGTCTTGCTTGGGCCTTTCTCCTGGAGGTCCTCTGTCAGACCCAGTGTTGACATGTGGCAAGACGCTCCTCCGGGCGCATCTTGCTTGGGCCTCTCTCCTGGAGGCCCTCAGTCAGACCCATTGTTGACATGTGGCAAGACGCTCCTCGGGGCGCGTCTTGCTTGGGCCTCTCTCCTGGAGGCGCTCAGTCAGACCCAGTGTTGACATGTGGCAAGACGCTCCTCGGGGCGCGTCTTGCTTGGGCCTCCCTCCTGGAGGCGCTCAGTCAGACCCAGTGGTGACACGTGGAAAGACGCTCCTCAGGGTGCGTCTTGCTTGGGCCTCTCTCCTGGAGGCGCTCAGACAGACCCAGTGTTGACACGTGGCAAGACGCTCCTCGGGGCGCGTCTTGCTTGGGCCTCTCTCCTGGAGGCGCTCAGTCAGACCCATTGTTGACATGTGGCAAGACGCTCCTCGGGGCGCGTCTTGCTTGGGCCTCTCTCCTGGAGGCGCTCAGTCAGACCCAGTGTTGACATGTGGCAAGACGCTCCTCGGGGCGCGTCTTGCTTGGGCCTCCCTCCTGGAGGCGCTCAGTCAGACCCAGTGGTGACACGTGGAAAGACCCTCCTCAGGGTGCGTCTTGCTTGGGCCTCTCTCCTGGAGGCGCTCAGACAGACCCAGTGTTGACACGTGGCAAGACGCTCCTCGGGGCGCGTCTTGCTTGGGCCTCTCTCCTGGAGGCGCTCAGTCAGACCCAGTGTTGGCATGTGGTAAGACACTCCTCGGGGCGCGTCTTGGTTGGGCCTCTCTCCTGGAGGCGCTAATTCAGACCCAGTGGTGACATGTGGCAAGACGCTCCTCAGGGCGCATATTGCTTGGGCCTCTCTCCTGAATGCCCTCTGTCAGACCGAGTGTTGACATGTGGCAAGACTCTCCTCGGGGCGCGTCTTGCTTGGGCTTCTCTCATGGAGGCCCTCAGTCCGACCCAGTGTTGACATGTGTCAAGACGCTCCTCGGGGCGTGTCTTGCTTGGGCTTCTCTCCTGGAGGCCCTCAGTCAGACCCATTGTTGACATGTGGCAAGACGCTCCTCGGGGCACGTCTTGCTTGGACCTCCCTCCTGGAGGCGCTCAGTCAGACCGAGTAGTGACATTTTGCAAGACGCTCGTCGGGGCGCGTCTTGCTTGGACCTCTCTCCTGGAGGCGCTCAGTTAGACCGAGTAGTGACATGTGGCAAGACGCTCCTCGGGGCGCGTCTTGCTTGGGCCTCTCTCCTGGAGGCGCTCAGTCAGACCGAGTGCTGACATAAGGCAAGACGCTCCTCGGGGCGCGTCTTGCTTGGGCCTCTCTCCTGGAGGCGCTCAGTCAGACACAGTGTTGACATGTGGCAAGACACTCCTCGGGGCGCGTCTTGCTTGGGCTTCTCTCATGGAGGCCCTCAGTAAGACCCATTGTTGACATGTGGCAAGACGCTCCTCGGGGCGCGTCTTGCTTGGGCCTCTCTCCTGGAGGCGCTCAGTCAGACCCAGTGTTGACATGTGGCAAGACGCTCCTCGGGGCGCGTCTTGCTTGGGCCTCCCTCCTGGAGGCGCTCAGACAGACCCAGTGTTGACACGTGGCAAGACGCTCCTCGGGGCGCGTCTTGCTTGGGCCTCTCTCCTGGAGGCGCTCAGTCAGACCCAGTGTTGGCATGTGGCAAGACACTCCTCGGGGCGCGTCTTGGTTGGGCCTCTCTCCTGGAGGCGCTCATTCAGACCCAGTGGTGACATGTGGCAAGACGCTCCTCAGGGCGCGTATTGTTTGGGCCTCTCTCCTGAATGCCCTCTGTCAGACCGAGTGTTGACATGTGGCAAGACTCTCCTCGGGGCGCGTCTTGCTTGGGCTTCTCTCATGGAGGCCCTCAGTCCGACCCAGTGTTGACATGTGTCAAGACGCTCCTCGGGGCGTGTCTTGCTTGGGCTTCTCTCCTGGAGGCCCTCAGTTTAACCCCTTGTTGACATGTGGCAAGACGCTCCTCGGGGCACGTCTTGCTTGGACCTCCCTCCTGGAGGCGCTTAGTCAGACCGAGTAGTGACATTTTGCAAGACGCTCGTCGGGGCGCGTCTTGCTTGGACCTCTCTCCTGGAGGCGCTCAGTTAGACCGAGTAGTGACATGTGGCAAGACGCTCCTCGGGGCGCATCTTGCTTGGGCGACTCTCCTGGAGGTGCTCAGTCAGACCCAGTGTTGACATGTGGCAAGACGCTCCTCGGGGCGCATCTTGCTGGGGCTTCTCTCCTGGAAGCCCTCAGTCAGACCCAGTGTTGACATGTGGCAAGACGCTCCTCGGGGCGCGTCTTACTTGGGCCTCTCTCCTGGGGGCCCTCAGTCAGACCCAGTGGTGACACGTGGCAAGACGCTCCTCGGGGCGCATCTTGCTTGGGCCTCTCTCCTGGAGACGCTAAGTCAGACCCAGTGTTGACACGTGGCAAGACGCTCCTCGGGGCGCGTCTTGCTTGGGCTTCTCTCATGGAGGCCCTCAGTCAGACCCATTGTTGACATGTGGCAAGACGCTCCTCGGGGCGCGTCTTGCTGGGTCTTCTCTCATGGAGGCACTCAGTCAGACTCAGTGTTGACATGTGGCAAGACGCTCCTCGGGGCGCGTGTTGCTTGGACCTCTCTCCTGGAGGCGCTCAGTCAGACCGAGTAGTGACAAGTGGCAAGACGCTCCTCGGGGCGCGTCTTGCTTGGGCCTCTCCCCTGGAGGCGCTCAATTAGACCCAGTGTTGACATGTGGCAAGACGCTCCTCGGGGCGCTTCTTGCTTGGGCCTCTCTCCTGGAGGCGCTCAGTCAGACCGAGTGCTGACATGTGGCAAGACGCTCCTCGGGGCGCGTCTTGCTGGGGCCTCTCTCCTGGAGGCGCTCAGTCAGACCCAGTGTTGACATGTGTCAAGACGCTCCTCGGGCGTTTCTTGCTTGCGCCTCTCTCCTGGAGGAGCTCAGTCAGACCCAGAGGTGACATGTGGAGAGACGCTCCTCGGGCCTCTCTCCTGGAGGCGCTCAGTCAGACCCAGTGTTGACATGTGGCAAGATGCTCCTCGGGGCGCATCTTGCTTGGGCCTCTCTCCTGGAGGTGCTCAGTCAGACCCAGTGTTGACATGTGGCAAGACGCTCCTCGGGGCGCGTCTTACTTGGGCCTCTCTCCTGGGGGCCCTCAGTCAGACCCAGTGGTGACACGTGGCAAGACGCTCCTCGGGGCGCATCTTGCTTGGGCCTCTCTCCTTGAGACGCTAAGTCAGACCCAGTGTTGACACGTGGCAAGACGCTCCTCGGGGCGCGTCTTGCTTGGGCTTCTCTCCTGGAGGCCCTCAGTCAGACCCATTGTTGACATGTGGCAAGACGCTCCTCGAGGCGCGTCTTGCTGGGTCTTCTCTCATGGAGGCACTCAGTCAGACCCAGTGTTGACATGTGGCAAGACGCTCCTCGGGGCGCGTGTTGCTTGGACCTCTCTCCTGGAGGCGCTCAGTCAGACCGAGTAGTGACAAGTGGCAAGACGCTCCTCGGGGCGCGTCTTGCTTGGGCCTCTCCCCTGGAGGCGCTCAATTAGACCCAGTGTTGACATGTGGCAAGACGCTCCTCGGGGCGCTTCTTGCTTGGGCCTCTCTCCTGGAGGCGCTCAGTCAGACCGAGTGCTGACATGTGGCAAGACGCTCCTCGGGGCGCATCTTGCTTGGGCCTCTCTCCTGGAGGTGCTCAGTCAGACCCAGTGTTGACATGTGGCAAGACGCTCCTCGGGGCGCGTCTTACTTGGGCCTCTCTCCTGGGGGCCCTCAGTCAGACCCAGTGGTGACACGTGGCAAGACGCTCCTCGGGGCGCATCTTGCTTGGGCCTCTCTCCTGGAGACGCTAAGTCAGACCCAGTGTTGACACGTGGCAAGACGCTCCTCGGGGCGCGTCTTGCTTGGGCTTCTCTCATGGAGGCCCTCAGTCAGACCCATTGTTGACATGTGGCAAGACGCTCCTCGGGGCGCGTCTTGCTGGGTCTTCTCTCATGGAGGCACTCAGTCAGACCCAGTGTTGACATGTGGCAAGACGCTCCTCGGGGCGCGTGTTGCTTGGACCTCTCTCCTGGAGGCGCTCAGTCAGACCGAGTAGTGACAAGTGGCAAGACGCTCCTCGGGGCGCGTCTTGCTTGGGCCTCTCCCCTGGAGGCGCTCAATTAGACCCAGTGTTGACATGTGGCAAGACGCTCCTCGGGGCGCTTCTTGCTTGGGCCTCTCTCCTGGAGGCGCTCAGTCAGACCGAGTGCTGACATGTGGCAAGACGCTCCTCGGGGCGCGTCTTGCTGGGGCCTCTCTCCTGGAGGCGCTCAGTCAGACCCAGTGTTGACATGTGTCAAGACGCTCCTCGGGCGTTTCTTGCTTGCGCCTCTCTCCTGGAGGAGCTCAGTCAGACCCAGAGGTGACATGTGGAGAGACGCTCCTCGGGCCTCTCTCCTGGAGGCCCTCAGTCAGACCCAGTGGAAGCCCAAGCAAGACGCGCCCCGAGGAGCGTCTTGCCACATGTCAACACTGGGTCTGACTGAGTGCCTCCATTAGAGAAGCCCCAGCAAGACGCGCCTCGAGGAGCGTCTTGCCACATGTCACTACTCGGTCTGTTTGAGCGCCTCCAGGAAAGAGCCCCAAGCAAGACGTGCCCCGAGGAGCGTCTTGCCACATGTCAACAATGGGTCTGACTGAGGGCCTCCAGGAGAGAAGCCCAAGCAAGACGCGCCCCGAGGAGAGTCTTGCCAAATGTCAAACCCTCGGTCTGACAGAGGGCATTCAGGAGAGAGGCCCAAGCAATACGCGCCCCGAGGAGCATCTTGCCACATGTCACCACTGGGTCTGAATGAGCGCCTCCAGGAGAGAGGCCAGACCAAGACGCGCCGCGAGGAGTGTCTTGCCACATGCCAACACAGGGTCTGACTGAGCGCCTCCAGGAGAGAGGCCCAAGCAAGACGCGCCCCGAGGAGCGTCTTGCCACATGTCAACACTGGGTCTGACTGAGCGCCTCCAGGAGAGAGGCCCAAGCAAGACGCGCCCCGAGGAGCGCCTTTCCACGTGTCAACACTGGGTCTGACTGAGCGCCTCCAGGAGAGAGGCCCAAGCAAGACGCACCCTGAGGAGCGTCTTTCCACGTGTCACCACTGGGTCTGACTGAGCGCCTCCAGGAGAGAGGCCCAAGCAAGACGCGCCCTGAGGAGCGTCTTGCCACATGTCAACACTGGGTCTGACTGAGCGCCTCCAGGAGAGAGGCCCAAGCAAGACGCGCCCCGAGGAGCGCCTTTCCACATGTCAACACTGGGTCTGACTGAGCGCCTCCAGGAGAGAGGCCCAAGCAAGACGCGCCCCGAGGAGCGTCTTGACACATGTCAACACTGGGTCTGACAGAGGGCCTCCACGAGAGAGGCCCAAGCAAGACGCGCCCCGAGGAGTGTCATGCCACATGTCACCACTGGGTCTGACTGAGCGCCTCCAGGAGAGAGGCCCAAGCAAGACGTGCCCCGAGGAGCGTCAGGCCACATGTCACTACTCAGTCTGACTGAGCGCCTCCAGGAGAGAGGCCCAAGCAAGACGCGCCCCGAGGAGCGTCTTGACACATGTCAACACTGGGTCGGACTGAGGGCCTCCATGAGAGAAGCCCAAGCAAGACGCGCCCCGAGGAGAGTCTTGCCAAATGTCAACACTCGGTCTGACAGAGGGCATTCAGGAGAGAGGCCCAAGCAATACGCGCCCCGAGGAGCGTCTTGCCACATGTCACCACTGGGTCTGAATGAGCGCCTCCAGGAGAGAGGCCAGACCAAGACGCACCCCGAGGAGTGTCTTGCCACTTGCCAACACTGGGTCTGACTGAGCACCTCCAGGAGAGAGGCCCAAGCAAGACGCGCCCCGAGGAGCGTCTTGCCACGTGTCAACACTGGGTCTGACTGAGCGCCTCCAGGAGAGAGGCCCAAGCAAGACGCACCCTGAGGAGCGTCTTTCCACGTGTCACCACTGGGTCTGACTGAGCGCCTCCAGGAGAGAGGCCCAAGCAAGACGCGCCCCGAGGAGCGTCTTGACACATGTCAACACTGGGTCTGACTGAGCGCCTCCAGGAGAGAGGCCCAAGCAAGACGCGCCCCGAGGAGCGCCTTGCCACATGTCAACACTGGGTCTGACTGAGCGCCTCCAGGAGAGAGGCCCAAGCAAGACGCGCCCCGAGGAGCGTCTTGCCACATGTCAACAATGGGTCTGACTGAGGGCCTCCAGGAGAGAGGCCCAAGCAAGATGCGCCCGGAGGAGCGTCTTGCCACATGTCAACAATGGGTCTGACAGAGGTCCTCCAGGAGAAAGGCCCAAGCAAGACGCGCCCCGAGGAGCGTCTTGCCACATGTCACCTCTGGTTCTGATTGAGCGCCTCCAGGAGAGAGGCCCAAGCAAGACGCGCCCCGAGGAGCGTCTTGTCACATGTCAACACTGGGTCTGACTGAGCGCCTCCAGGAGAGACGCCCAAGCAAGACGTGCCCCGAAGAGCGTCAGGCCACATGTCACTACTCAGTCTGACTGAGCGCCTCCAGGAGAGAGGCCCAAGCAAGACGCGCCCCGAGGAGTGTCTTGCCACATGTCAACAATGGGTCTTACTGAGGGCCTCCAGGAGAGAAGCCCAAGCAAGACGCGCCCCGAGGAGCTTCTTGCCACATGTCAGCACTGGGTCTGACAGAGGGCCTCCATGAGAGAGGCCCAGGCATGACGCGCCCCGAGGAGTGTCTTGCCACATGTCACCACTTGGTCTGACTGAGCGCCTCCAGGAGAGAGGCCAAAGCAAGACGCGCCCCGAGGAGCGTCTTGACACATGTCAGCACTGGGTCTGACAGAGGGCCTCCATGAGAGAGGCCCAGGCATGACGCGCCCCGAGGAGTGTCTTGCCACATGTCACCACTTGGTCTGACTGAGCGCCTCCAGGAGAGAGGCCCAAGCAACACGCGCCCCGAGGAGCGTCAGGCCACATGTCACTACTCAGTCTGACTGAGCGCCTCCAGCAGAGAGGCCCAAGCAAGACGCGCCCCGAGGAGCGTCTTGCCACATGTCAACAATGGTTCTTACTGAGGGCCTCCGGGAGAGAAGCCCAAGCAAGACGCGCCCCGAGGAGCGTCTTGCCACATGTCAACACTGGGTCTGACTGAGTGCCTCCATGAGAGAAGCCCCAGCAAGACGCGCCTCGAGGAGCGTCTTGCCACATGTCACTACTCGGTCTGTTTGAGCGCCTCCAGGAAAGAGCCCCAAGCAAGACGTGCCCCGAGGAGCGTCTTGCCACATGTCAACAATGGGTCTGACTGAGGGCCTCCAGGAGAGAAGCCCAAGCAAGACGCGCCCCGAGGAGAGTCTTGCCAAATGTCAAACCCTCGGTCTGACAGAGGGCATTCAGGAGAGAGGCCCAAGCAATATGCGCCCCGAGGAGCATCTTGCCACATGTCACCACTGGGTCTGAATGAGCGCCTCCAGGAGAGAGGCCAGACCAAGACGCGCCGCGAGGAGTGTCTTGCCATATGCCAACACTGGGTCTGACTGAGCGCCTCCAGGAGAGAGGCCCAAGCAAGACGCGCCCCGAGGAGCGTCTTGCCACATGTCAACACTGGGTCTGACTGAGCGCCTCCAGGAGAGAGGCCCAAGCAAGACGCGCCCCGAGGAGCGCCTTTCCACGTGTCAACACTGGGTCTGACTGAGCGCCTCCAGGAGAGAGGCCCAAGCAAGACGCACCCTGAGGAGCGTCTTTCCACGTGTCACCACTGGGTCTGACTGAGCGCCTCCAGGAGAGAGGCCCAAGCAAGACGCGCCCTGAGGAGCGTCTTGCCACATGTCAACACTGGGTCTGACTGAGCGCCTCCAGGAGAGAGGCCCAAGCAAGACGCGCCCCGAGGAGCGCCTTTCCACATGTCAACACTGGGTCTGACTGAGCGCCTCCAGGAGAGAGGCCCAAGCAAGACGCGCCCCGAGGAGCGTCTTGCCACATGTCAACAATGGGTCTGACTGAGGGCCTCCAGGAGAGAAGCCCAAGCAAGACGCGCCCCGAGGAGCGTCTTGACACATGTCAACACTGGGTCTGACAGAGGGCCTCCACGAGAGAGGCCCAAGCAAGACGCGCCCCGAGGAGTGTCATGCCACATGTCACCACTGGGTCTGACTGAGCGCCTCCAGGAGAGAGGCCCAAGCAAGACGTGCCCCAAGGAGCGTCAGGCCACATGTCACTACTCAGTCTGACTGAGCGCCTCCAGGAGAGAGGCCCAAGCAAGACGCGCCCCGAGCAGCGTCTTGCCACATGTCAACAATGGGTCTGACTGAGGGCCTCCAGGAGAGAGGCCCAAGCAAGATGCGCCCGGAGGAGCGTCTTGCCACATGTCAACACTGGGTCTGACAGAGGGCCTCCAGGAGAGAGGCCCAAGCAAGACGCGCCCCGAGGAGCGTCTTGCCACATGTCACCTCTGGTTCTGACTGAGCGCCTCCAGGAGAGAGGCCCAAGCAAGACGCGCCCCGAGGAGCGTCTTGCCACATGTCAACAATGGGTCTGACCGAGGGCCTCCAGGAGAGACGCCCAAACAACACGCGCACCGAGGAGCGTCTGGCCAGATGTCACTACTCAGTCTGACTGAGCGCCTCCAGGAGAGAGGCCCAAGCAAGACGTGCCCCGAGGAGTGTCTTGGTACATGTCAACAATGGGTCTTACTGAGGGCCTCCAGGAGAGAAGCCCAAGCAAGACGCGCCCCGAGGAGCTTCTTGCCACATGTCAGCACTCGGTCTGACTGAGCGCCTCCAGGAGAGAGGCCAAAGCAAGACGCGCCCCGAGGAGCGTCTTGACACATGTCAGCACTGGGTCTGACAGAGGGCCTCCATGAGAGAGGCCCAGGCATGACGCGCCCCGAGGAGTGTCTTGCCACATGTCACCACTTGGTCTGACTGAGCGCCTCCAGGAGAGAGGCCCAAGCAACACGCGCCCCGAGGAGCGTCAGGCCACATGTCACTACTCAGTCTGACTGAGCGCCTCCAGCAGAGAGGCCCAAGCAAGACGCGCCCCGAGGAGCGTCTTGCCACATGTCAACAATGGTTCTTACTGAGGGCCTCCGGGAGAGAAGCCCAAGCAAGACGCGCCCCGAGGAGCGTCTTGCCACATGTCAACACTGGGTCTGACTGAGTGCCTCCATGAGAGAAGCCCCAGCAAGACGCGCCTCGAGGAGCGTCTTGCCACATGTCACTACTCGGTCTGTTTGAGTGCCTCCAGGAGAGAGCCCCAAGCAAGACGTGCCCCGAGGAGAGTCTTGCCACATGTCAACAATGGGTCTGACTGAGGGCCTCCAGGAGAGAAGCCCAAGCAAGATGCGCCCGGAGGAGATTCTTGCCACATGTCAACACTGGGTCTGACAAAGGGCCTCCAGGAGATAGGCCCAAGCAAGACGCGCCCCGAGGAGCGTCTTGCCACATGTCACCTCTGGTTCTGACTGAGCGCCTCCAGGAGAGAGGCCCAAGCAAGACGCGCCCCGAGGAGCGTCTTGCCACATGTCAACACTGGGTCTGACTGAGCACCTCCAGGAGAGAGGCCCAAGCAAGATGCGCCCCGAGGAGCGTCTTGCCACATGTCAACACTGGGTCTGACTGAGCGCCTCCAGGAGAGAGGCCCGAGGAGCGTCTTGCCACATGTCACCTCTGGGTTTTGACTGAGCTCCTCCAGGAGAGAGGCGCAAGCAAGAAACGCCCGAGGAGCGTCTTGACACATGTCAACACTGGGACTGACTGAGCGCCTCCAGGAGAGAGGCCCAAGCAAGACGTGCCCCGAGGAGCGTCAGGCCACAAGTCACTACTTAGTCTGACTGAGCGCCTCCAGGAGAGAGGCCCAAGCAAGACGCGCCCCGAGCAGCGTCTTGCCACATGTCAACAATGGGTCTGACTGAGGGCCTCCAGGAGAGAGGCCCAAGCAAGATGCGCCCGGAGGAGCGTCTTGCCACATGTCAACACTGGGTCTGACAGAGGGCCTCCAGGAGAGAGGCCCAAGCAAGACGCGCCCCGAGGAGTGTCTTGCCACATGTCAACAATGGGTCTTAATGAGGGCCTCCAGGAGAGAAGCCCAAGCAAGACGCGCCCCGAGGAGCTTCTTGCCACATGTCAGCACTCGGTCTGACTGAGCGCCTCCAGGAGAGAGGCCAAAGCAAGACGCGCCCCGAGGAGCGTCTTGACACATGTCAGCACTGGGTCTGACAGAGGGCCTCCATGAGAGAGGCCCAGGCATGATGCGCCCCGAGGAGTGTCTTGCCACATGTCACCACTTGGTCTGACTAAGCGCCTCCAGGAGAGAGGCCCAAGCAACACGCGCCCCGAGGAGCGTCAGGCCACATGTCACTACTCAGTCTGACTGAGCGCCTCCAGCAGAGAGGCCCAAGCAAGACGCGCCCCGAGGAGCGTCTTGCCACATGTCAACACTGGGTCTGACTGAGTGCCTCCATGAGAGAAGCCCCAGCAAGACGCGCCTCGAGGAGCGTCTTGCCACATGTCACTACTCGGTCTGTTTGAGCGCCTCCAGGAGAGAGCCCAAAGCAAGACGTGCCCCGAGGAGCGTCTTGCCACATGTCAACAATGGGTCTGACTGAGGGCCTCCAGGAGAGAAGCCCAAGCAAGACGCGCCCCGAGGAGCGTCTTGCCACATGTCAACACTGGGTCTGACTGAGCGCCTCCAGGAGAGAGGCCCAAGCAAGATGCGCCCGGAGGAGATTCTTGCCACATGTCAACACTGGGTCTGACAAAGGGCCTCCAGGAGAGAGGCCCAAGCAAGACGCGCCCCGAGGAGCGTCTTGCCACATGTCACCTCTGGTTCTGACTGAGCGCCTCCAGGAGAGAGGCCCAAGCAAGACGCGCCCCGAGGAGCGTCTTGCCACATGTCAACACTGGGTCTGACTGAGCACCTCCAGGAGAGAGGCCCAAGCAAGATGCGCCCCGAGGAGCGTCTTGCCACATGTCAACACTGGGTCTGACTGAGCGCCTCCAGGAGAGAGGCCCGAGGAGCGTCTTGCCACATGTCACCTCTGGGTCTGACTGAGCTCCTCCAGGAGAGAGGCGCAAGCAAGAAACGCCCGAGGAGCGTCTTGACACATGTCAACACTGGGTCTGACTGAGCGCCTCCAGGAGAGAAGCCCCAGCAAGACGCGCCCCGAGGAGCGTCTTGCCACATGTCAACACTGGGTCTGACTGAGCACCTCCAGGAGAGAGGCCCAAGCAAGATGCGCCCCGAGGAGCGTCTTGCCACATGTCAACACTGGGTCTGACTGAGCGCCTCCAGGAGAGAGGCCCGAGGAGCGTCTTGCCACATGTCACCTCTGGGTCTGACTGAGCTCCTCCAGGAGAGAGGCGCAAGCAAGAAACGCCCGAGGAGCGTCTTGACACATGTCAACACTGGGTCTGACTGAGCGCCTCCAGGAGAGAGGCCCCAGCAAGACGCGCCCCGAGGAGCGTCTTGCCACATTTCAGCACTCGGTCTGACTGAGCGCCTCCAGGAGAGAGGCCCAAGCAAGAAGCGCCCCGAGGAGCGTCTTGCCACATGTCAACAATGGGTCTGACTGAGGGCCTCCAGGAGAGAAGCCCAAGCAAGACGCGCCCCGAGGAGCGTCTTGCCACATGTCAACACTGGGTCTAATTGAGCGCCTCCAGGAGAGAGGCCCAAGCAAGACGCGCCCCGAGGAGCGACTTGCCACATGTCACTACTCGGTCTGACTGAGCACCTCCAGGAGAGAGGTCCAAGCAACACGCGCCCCGAGGAGCGTCTTGCCACATGTCAACACTGGGTCTGACTGAGTGCCTCCATGAGAGAAGCCCCAGAAAGACGCGCCCCGAGGAGCGTCTTGCCACATGTCAAAAATGGGTCTGACTGAGGGCCTCCAGGAGAGAAGCCAAAGCAAGACGCGCCCCGAGGAGCTTCTTTCCACATGTCAACAATGGGTCTTACTGAGGGCCACCATAAGAGAAGCCCAAGCAAGATGCGCCCCGAGGAGTGTCTTGCCACATGTCAACACTGTGTCTGACTGAGCGCCTCCAGGAGAGAGGCCCAAGCAAGACGCGCCCCGAGGAGCGTCTTGCCACGTGTCAACACTGGGTCTGACTTAGCGCCTCCAGGAGAGAGGCCCAAGCAAGACGCGCCCCGAGGAGCGTCTTGCCACATGTCACTACTCGGTCTAACTGAGCGCATCCAGGAGAGAGGTCCAAGCAAGACGCACTCCGAGGAGCGTCTTGCCACATGTCACTACTCGGTCTGACTGAGCGCCTCCAGGAGAGAGGCCCAAGCAAGACACGCCCCGAGGAGAGTCTTGCCACATGTCAACACTCGGTCTGACAGAGGGCATTCAGGAGAGAGGCCCAAGCAATACGCGCCCCGAGGAGCGTCTTGCCACATGTCACCACTGGGTCTCAATGAGCGCCTCCAGGAGAGAGGCCCAACCAAGACGCGCCCCGAGGAGTGTCTTGCCACATGCCAACACTGGGTCTGACTGAGCGCCTCCAGGAGAGAGGCCCAAGCAAGACGCGCCCCGAGGAGCGTCTTGCCACGTGTCAACACTGGGTCTGACTGAGCGCCTCCAGGAGAGAGGCCCAAGCAAGACGCACCCTGAGGAGCGTCTTTCCACGTGTCACCACTGGGTCTGACTGAGCGCCTCCAGGAGAGAGGCCCAAGCAAGACGCGCGCCGAGGAGCGTCTTGCCACATGTCAACACTGGGTCTGACTGAGCGCCTCCAGGAGAGAGGCCCAAGCAAGACGCGCACCGAGGAGCGTCTTGCCACATGTCAACACTGGGTCTGACTGAGCGCCTCCAGGAGAGAGGCCCAAGCAAGACGTGCCCCGAGGAGCGTCTTGCCACATGTCAACAATGGGTCTGACTGAGGGCCTCCAGGAGAGAGGCCCAAGCAAGATGCGCCCGGAGGAGCGTCTTGCCACATGTCAACACTGGGTCTGACAGAGGGCCTCCAGGAGAAAGGCCCAAGCAAGACGTGCCCCGAGGAGCGTCTTGCCACATGTCACCTCTGGTTCTGACTGAGCGCCTCCAGGAGAGAGGCCCAAGCAAGACGCGCCCCGAGGAGCGTCTTGTCACATGTCAACACTGGGTCTGTCTGAGCGCCTCCAGGAGAGAAGCCCAAGCAAGACGCGCCCCGAGGAGCGTCTTGCCACATGTCAACAATGGGTCTGACTGAGGGCCTCCAGGAGAGAAGCCCAAGCAAGACGCGCCCCGAGGGGCGTCTTGACACATGTCAACACTGGTTCTGACAGAGCGCCTCCAGGATAGAGGCCCAAGCAAGACGTGCCCCGAGGAGTGTCATGCCACATGTCACCACTGGGTCTGACTGAGCGCCTCCAGGAGAGAGGCCCAAGCAAGACGTGCCCCGAGGAGCGTCAGGCCACATGTCACTACTCAGTCTGACTGAGCGCCTCCAGGAGAGAGGCCCAAGCAAGACGCGCCCCGAGGAGCGTCTTGCCACATGTCAGCACTGGGTCTGACTGAGCGCCTCCAGGAGAGAGGCCCCAGCAAGACGCGCCCCGAGGAGCGTCTTGCCTTATGTCAACACTCGGTCTGACTGAGCGCCTCCAGGAGAGAGGCCCAAGCAAGATGCGCCCCGAGCAGCGTCTTGCCACATGTCAACAATGGGTCTGACTGAGGGCCTCCAGGAGAGAGGCCCAAGCAAGATGCGCCCGGAGGAGCGTCTTGCCACATGTCAACACTGGGTCTGACAGAGGGCCTCCAGGAGAGAGGCCCAAGCAAGACGCGCCCCGAGGAGCGTCTTGCCACATGTCACCTCTGGTTCTGACTGAGCACCTCCAGGAGAGAGGCCCAAGCAAGACGCGCCCCGAGGAGGGTCTTGTCACATGTCAACACTGGGTCTTTCTGAGCGCCTCCAGGAGAGAAGCCCAAGCAAGACGCGCCCCGAGGAGCGTCTTGCCACATGTCAGCACTCGGTCTGACTGAGTGCCTCCAGGAGAGAGGCCCAAGCAAGACGCGCCCCGAGGAGTGTCTTGCCACATGTCAACAATGGGTCTGACAGAGGGCCTCCAGGAGAGAGGCCGAAGCAAGACGCGCCCCGAGGAGTGTCTTGCCACATGTCACCACTTGGTCTGACTGAGGGCCTCCAGGAGAGAAGCCCAAGCAACACGCGGCCCAAGGAGCGTCTTGCCACATGTCAGCACTCGGTCTGACTGAGCGCCTCCAGGAGAGAGGCCCAAGCAAGACGCGCCCCGAGGAGCGTCTTGCCACATGTCAACAATGGGTCTGACTGAGGGCCTCCAGGAGAGAAGCCCAAGCAAGACGCGCCCCGAGGAGCGTCTTGACACATGTCAACACTGGGTCTGACAGAGGTCCTCCAGGAGAGAGGCCCAAGCAAGACGCGCCCCGAGGAGTGTCTTGCCACATGTCACCACTTGGTCTGACTGAGCGCCTCCAGGAGAGAGGCCCAAGCAACACGCGCCCCGAGGAGCGTCTGGCCACATGTCACTACTCAGTCTGACTGAGCGCCTCCAGGAGAGAGGCCCAAGCAAGACGCGCCCCGAGGAGTGTCTTGCCACATGTCAACAATGGGTCTTACTGAGGGCCTCCAGGAGAGAAGCCCAAGCAAGACGCGCCCCGAGGAGCTTCTTGCCACATGTCAGCACTCGGTCTGACTGAGCGCCTCCAGGAGAGAGGCCAAAGCAAGACGCGCCCCGAGGAGCGTCTTGACACTTGTCATCACTGGGTCTGACAGAGGGCCTCCATGAGAGAAGCCCCAGCAAGACGCGCCTCGAGGAGCGTCTTGCCACATGTCACTACTCGGTCTGTTTGAGCGCCTCCAGGAGAGAGCCCAAAGCAAGACGTGCCCCGAGGAGCGTCTTGCCACATGTCAACAATGGGTCTGACTGAGGGCCTCCAGGAGAGAAGCCCAAGCAAGACGCGCCCCGAGGAGCGTCTTGCCACATGTCAACACTGGGTCTGACTGAGCGCCTCCAGGAGAGAGGCCCAAGCAAGATGCGCCCGGAGGAGATTCTTGCCACATGTCAACACTGGGTCTGACAAAGGGCCTCCAGGAGAGAGGCCCAAGCAAGACGCGCCCCGAGGAGCGTCTTGCCACATGTCACCTCTGGTTCTGACTGAGCGCCTCCAGGAGAGAGGCCCAAGCAAGACGCGCCCCGAGGAGCGTCTTGCCACATGTCAACACTGGGTCTGACTGAGCACCTCCAGGAGAGAGGCCCAAGCAAGATGCGCCCCGAGGAGCGTCTTGCCACATGTCAACACTGGGTCTGACTGAGCGCCTCCAGGAGAGAGGCCCGAGGAGCGTCTTGCCACATGTCACCTCTGGGTCTGACTGAGCTCCTCCAGGAGAGAGGCGCAAGCAAGAAACGCCCGAGGAGCGTCTTGACACATGTCAACACTGGGTCTGACTGAGCGCCTCCAGGAGAGAAGCCCCAGCAAGACGCGCCCCGAGGAGCGTCTTGCCACATGTCAACACTGGGTCTGACTGAGCACCTCCAGGAGAGAGGCCCAAGCAAGATGCGCCCCGAGGAGCGTCTTGCCACATGTCAACACTGGGTCTGACTGAGCGCCTCCAGGAGAGAGGCCCGAGGAGCGTCTTGCCACATGTCACCTCTGGGTCTGACTGAGCTCCTCCAGGAGAGAGGCGCAAGCAAGAAACGCCCGAGGAGCGTCTTGACACATGTCAACACTGGGTCTGACTGAGCGCCTCCAGGAGAGAGGCCCCAGCAAGACGCGCCCCGAGGAGCGTCTTGCCACATTTCAGCACTCGGTCTGACTGAGCGCCTCCAGGAGAGAGGCCCAAGCAAGAAGCGCCCCGAGGAGCGTCTTGCCACATGTCAACAATGGGTCTGACTGAGGGCCTCCAGGAGAGAAGCCCAAGCAAGACGCGCCCCGAGGAGCGTCTTGCCACATGTCAACACTGGGTCTAATTGAGCGCCTCCAGGAGAGAGGCCCAAGCAAGACGCGCCCCGAGGAGCGACTTGCCACATGTCACTACTCGGTCTGACTGAGCACCTCCAGGAGAGAGGTCCAAGCAACACGCGCCCCGAGGAGCGTCTTGCCACATGTCAACACTGGGTCTGACTGAGTGCCTCCATGAGAGAAGCCCCAGAAAGACGCGCCCCGAGGAGCGTCTTGCCACATGTCAAAAATGGGTCTGACTGAGGGCCTCCAGGAGAGAAGCCAAAGCAAGACGCGCCCCGAGGAGCTTCTTTCCACATGTCAACAATGGGTCTTACTGAGGGCCACCATAAGAGAAGCCCAAGCAAGATGCGCCCCGAGGAGTGTCTTGCCACATGTCAACACTGTGTCTGACTGAGCGCCTCCAGGAGAGAGGCCCAAGCAAGACGCGCCCCGAGGAGCGTCTTGCCACGTGTCAACACTGGGTCTGACTTAGCGCCTCCAGGAGAGAGGCCCAAGCAAGACGCGCCCCGAGGAGCGTCTTGCCACATGTCACTACTCGGTCTAACTGAGCGCATCCAGGAGAGAGGTCCAAGCAAGACGCACTCCGAGGAGCGTCTTGCCACATGTCACTACTCGGTCTGACTGAGCGCCTCCAGGAGAGAGGCCCAAGCAAGACACGCCCCGAGGAGAGTCTTGCCACATGTCAACACTCGGTCTGACAGAGGGCATTCAGGAGAGAGGCCCAAGCAATACGCGCCCCGAGGAGCGTCTTGCCACATGTCACCACTGGGTCTCAATGAGCGCCTCCAGGAGAGAGGCCCAACCAAGACGCGCCCCGAGGAGTGTCTTGCCACATGCCAACACTGGGTCTGACTGAGCGCCTCCAGGAGAGAGGCCCAAGCAAGACGCGCCCCGAGGAGCGTCTTGCCACGTGTCAACACTGGGTCTGACTGAGCGCCTCCAGGAGAGAGGCCCAAGCAAGACGCACCCTGAGGAGCGTCTTTCCACGTGTCACCACTGGGTCTGACTGAGCGCCTCCAGGAGAGAGGCCCAAGCAAGACGCGCGCCGAGGAGCGTCTTGCCACATGTCAACACTGGGTCTGACTGAGCGCCTCCAGGAGAGAGGCCCAAGCAAGACGCGCACCGAGGAGCGTCTTGCCACATGTCAACACTGGGTCTGACTGAGCGCCTCCAGGAGAGAGGCCCAAGCAAGACGTGCCCCGAGGAGCGTCTTGCCACATGTCAACAATGGGTCTGACTGAGGGCCTCCAGGAGAGAGGCCCAAGCAAGATGCGCCCGGAGGAGCGTCTTGCCACATGTCAACACTGGGTCTGACAGAGGGCCTCCAGGAGAAAGGCCCAAGCAAGACGTGCCCCGAGGAGCGTCTTGCCACATGTCACCTCTGGTTCTGACTGAGCGCCTCCAGGAGAGAGGCCCAAGCAAGACGCGCCCCGAGGAGCGTCTTGTCACATGTCAACACTGGGTCTGTCTGAGCGCCTCCAGGAGAGAAGCCCAAGCAAGACGCGCCCCGAGGAGCGTCTTGCCACATGTCAACAATGGGTCTGACTGAGGGCCTCCAGGAGAGAAGCCCAAGCAAGACGCGCCCCGAGGGGCGTCTTGACACATGTCAACACTGGTTCTGACAGAGCGCCTCCAGGATAGAGGCCCAAGCAAGACGTGCCCCGAGGAGTGTCATGCCACATGTCACCACTGGGTCTGACTGAGCGCCTCCAGGAGAGAGGCCCAAGCAAGACGTGCCCCGAGGAGCGTCAGGCCACATGTCACTACTCAGTCTGACTGAGCGCCTCCAGGAGAGAGGCCCAAGCAAGACGCGCCCCGAGGAGCGTCTTGCCACATGTCAGCACTGGGTCTGACTGAGCGCCTCCAGGAGAGAGGCCCCAGCAAGACGCGCCCCGAGGAGCGTCTTGCCTTATGTCAACACTCGGTCTGACTGAGCGCCTCCAGGAGAGAGGCCCAAGCAAGATGCGCCCCGAGCAGCGTCTTGCCACATGTCAACAATGGGTCTGACTGAGGGCCTCCAGGAGAGAGGCCCAAGCAAGATGCGCCCGGAGGAGCGTCTTGCCACATGTCAACACTGGGTCTGACAGAGGGCCTCCAGGAGAGAGGCCCAAGCAAGACGCGCCCCGAGGAGCGTCTTGCCACATGTCACCTCTGGTTCTGACTGAGCACCTCCAGGAGAGAGGCCCAAGCAAGACGCGCCCCGAGGAGGGTCTTGTCACATGTCAACACTGGGTCTTTCTGAGCGCCTCCAGGAGAGAAGCCCAAGCAAGACGCGCCCCGAGGAGCGTCTTGCCACATGTCAGCACTCGGTCTGACTGAGTGCCTCCAGGAGAGAGGCCCAAGCAAGACGCGCCCCGAGGAGTGTCTTGCCACATGTCAACAATGGGTCTGACAGAGGGCCTCCAGGAGAGAGGCCGAAGCAAGACGCGCCCCGAGGAGTGTCTTGCCACATGTCACCACTTGGTCTGACTGAGGGCCTCCAGGAGAGAAGCCCAAGCAACACGCGGCCCAAGGAGCGTCTTGCCACATGTCAGCACTCGGTCTGACTGAGCGCCTCCAGGAGAGAGGCCCAAGCAAGACGCGCCCCGAGGAGCGTCTTGCCACATGTCAACAATGGGTCTGACTGAGGGCCTCCAGGAGAGAAGCCCAAGCAAGACGCGCCCCGAGGAGCGTCTTGACACATGTCAACACTGGGTCTGACAGAGGTCCTCCAGGAGAGAGGCCCAAGCAAGACGCGCCCCGAGGAGTGTCTTGCCACATGTCACCACTTGGTCTGACTGAGCGCCTCCAGGAGAGAGGCCCAAGCAACACGCGCCCCGAGGAGCGTCTGGCCACATGTCACTACTCAGTCTGACTGAGCGCCTCCAGGAGAGAGGCCCAAGCAAGACGCGCCCCGAGGAGTGTCTTGCCACATGTCAACAATGGGTCTTACTGAGGGCCTCCAGGAGAGAAGCCCAAGCAAGACGCGCCCCGAGGAGCTTCTTGCCACATGTCAGCACTCGGTCTGACTGAGCGCCTCCAGGAGAGAGGCCAAAGCAAGACGCGCCCCGAGGAGCGTCTTGACACTTGTCATCACTGGGTCTGACAGAGGGCCTCCATGAGAGAGGCCCAAGCAAGACGCGCCCCGAGGAGTGTCTTGCCACATGTCACCACTTGGTCTGACTGAGCGCCTCCAGGAGAGAGGCCCAAGCAACACGTGCCCTGAGGAGCGTCAGGCCACATGTCACTACTCAGTCTGATTGAGCGCCTCAGGGAGAGAGGTCCAAGCAAGACGCGCCCCGAGGAGCGTATTGCCACATGCCAACAATGGGTCTGACTGAGTGCCTCCATGAGAGAAGCCCCAGCAAGACGCGCCCCGAGGAGCGTCTTGCCACATGTCACTACTCGGTCTGTTTGAGCGCCTCCAGGAGAGAGGCCCAAGCAAGACGTGCCCCGGGGAGCATCTTGCCACATGTCAACAATGGGTCTGACTGAGGGTCTCCAGGAGAGAAGCCCAAGCAAGACGCGCCCCGAGGAGCGTCTTGCCACATGTCAACACTGGGTCTGACTGAGCGCCTCCAGGAGAGAGGCCCAAGCAAGATGCGCCCGGAGGAGCTTCTTGCCACATGTCAACACTGGGTCTGACAGAGGGCCTCCAGGAGAGAGGCCCAAGCAAGACGCGCCCCGAGGAGCGTCTTGCCACATGTCACCTCTGGTTCTGACTGAGCGCCTCCAGGAGAAAGGCCCAAGCAAGACGCGCCCCGAGCGTCTTGTCACATGTCAACACTGGGTCTGTCTGAGCGCCTCCAGGAGAGAAGCCCAAGCAAGAAGCGCCCCGAGGAGCGTCTTGCCACATGTCAACAATGGGTCTGACTGAGGGCCTCCAGGAGAGAAGCCCAAGCAAGACGCGCCCCGAGGAGCGTCTTGACACATGTCAACACTGGGTCTGACAGAGGGCCTCCACGAGAGAGGCCCAAGCAAGACGCGCCCCGAGGATTGTCATGCCACATGTCACCACTGGGTCTGACTGAGCGCCTCCAGGGGAGAGGCCCAAGCAAGACGTGCCCCGAGGAGCGTCAGGCCACATGTCACTACTCAGTCTGACTGAGCGCCTCCAGGAGAGAGGCCCAAGCAAGACGCGCCCCGAGGAGCGTCTTGCCACATGTCAGCACTGGGTCTGACTGAGCGCCTCCAGGAGAGAGGCCCAAGCAAGACGTGCCCCGAGGAGCGTCAGGCCACATGTCACTACTCAGTCTGACTGAGCGCCTCCAGGAGAGAGGCCCAAGCAAGACGCGCCCCGAGGAGCGTCTTGCCTTATGTCAGCACTCGGTCTGACTGAGCGCCTCCAGGAGAGAGGCCCAAGCAAGACGCGCCCCGAGGAGCGTCTTGCCACATGTCAACAATGGGTCTGACTCAGGGCCTCCAGGAGAGAGGCCCAAGCAAGATGCGCCCGGAGGAGCGTCTTGCCACATGTCAACACTGGGTCTGACTGAGAGCTTCCAGGAGAGAAGCCCAAGCAAGACGCGCCCAGAGGAGCATCTTGACACATGTCAACACTGGGTCTGAAAGAGGGCCTCCAGGAGAGAGGCCCAAGCAAGACGCGCCCCGAGGAGTTTCTTGCCACATGTCACCACTTGGTCTGACTGAGCGCCTCCAGGAGAGAGGCCCAAGCAACACGCGCCCCGAGGAGCGTCAGGCCACATGTCACTACTCAGTCTGACTGAGCGCCTCCAGAAGAGAGGCCCAAGCAAGACGCGCCCCGAGGAGCGTCTTGCCACATGTCAACAATGGGTCTTACTGAGGGCCTCCAGGAGAGAAGCCCAAGCAAGACGCGCCCCGAGGAGCTTCTTGCCACATGTCAGCACTCGGTCTGACTGAGCACCTCCAGGAGAGAGGCCAAAGCAAGACGCGCCCCGAGGAGCGTCTTGACACATGTCAACACTGGGTCTGACAGAGGGCCTCCATGAGAGAGGCCCAAGCAAGACGCGCCCCAAAGAGTGTCTTGCCACATGTAACCACTTGGTCTGACTGAGCGCCTCCAGGAGAGAGGCCCAAGCAACACGCGCCCCGAGGAGCGTCAGGCCACATGTCACTACTCAGTCTGACTGAGCGCCTCCAGGAGAGAGGCCCAAGCAAGATGCGCCCCGAGGAGCGTCTTGCCACGTGTCAACACTGGGTCTTATTGAGGGCCTTCTGGAGAGAGACCCAAGCAAGACGCGCCCCGAGGAGCTTCTTGCCACATGTCAGCACTCGGTCTGACTGAGCGCCTCCAGGAGAGAGGCCAAAGCAAGACGCCCCCCGAGGAGCGTCTTGACACATGTCAACACTGGGTCTGACAGAGGGCCTCCATGAGAGAGGCCCAAGCAAGACGCGTCCCGAGGAGTATCTTGCCAAATGTCACCACTGGGTCTGACTGAGATTCTCCAGGAGAGAGGCCCAACCAAGACGCGCCCTGAGGAGCGTCTTGCCACATTTTAACAATGGTTCTTACTGAGGGCCTCCGGGAGAGAAGCCCAAGCAAGACGCGCCCCGAGGAGCGTCTTGCCACATGTCAACACTGGGTCTGACTGAGTGCCTCCATGAGAGAAGGCCCAGCAAGACGCGCCTCGAGGAGCGTCTTGCCACATGTCACTACTCGGTCTGTTTGAGCGCCTCCAGGAGAGAGCCCCAAGCAAGACGTGCCCCGAGGAGAGTCTTGCCACATGTCAACAATGGGTCTGACTGAGGGCCTCCAGGAGAGAAGCCCAAGCAAGACGCGCCCCGAGGAGCGTCTTGCCACATGTCAACACTGGGTCTGACTGAGCGCCTCCAGGAGAGAGGCCCAAGCAAGATGCGCCCGGAGGAGATTCTTGCCACATGTCAACACTGGGTCTGACAAAGGGCCTCCAGGAGAGAGGCCCAAGCAAGATGCGCCCGGAGGAGATTCTTGCCACATGTCACCTCTGGTTCTGACTGAGAGCCTCCAGGAGAGAGGCCCAAGCAAGACGCGCCCCGAGGAGCGTCTTGCCACATGTCAACACTGGGTCTGACTGAGCACCTCCAGGAGAGAGGCCCAAGCAAGATGCGCCCCGAGGAGCGTCTTGCCACATGTCAACACTGGGTCTGACTGAGCGCCTCCAGGAGAGAGGCCCGAGGAGCGTCTTGCCACATGTCACCTCTGGGTCTGACTGAGCTCCTCCAGGAGAGAGGCGCAAGCAAGAAACGCCCGAGGAGCGTCTTGACACATGTCAACACTGGGTCTGACTGAGCGCCTCCAGGAGAGAAGCCCCAGCAAGACGCGCCCCGAGGAGCGTCTTGCCACATGTCAACACTGGGTCTGACTGAGCACCTCCAGGAGAGAGGCCCAAGCAAGATGCGCCCCGAGGAGCGTCTTGCCACATGTCAACACTGGGTCTGACTGAGCGCCTCCAGGAGAGAGGCCCGAGGAGCGTCTTGCCACATGTCACCTCTGGGTCTGACTGAGCTCCTCCAGGAGAGAGGCGCAAGCAAGAAACGCCCGAGGAGCGTCTTGACACATGTCAACACTGGGACTGACTGAGCGCCTCCAGGAGAGAGGCCCCAGCAAGACGCGCCCCGAGGAGCGTCTTGCCACATGTCAGCACTCGGTCTGACTGAGCGCCTCCAGGAGAGAGGCCCAAGCAAGACGTGCCCCGAGGAGCGTCAGGCCACAAGTCACTACTTAGTCTGACTGAGGGCCTCCAGGAGAGAGGCCCAAGCAAGATGCGCCCGGAGGAGCGTCTTGCCACATGTCAACACTGGGTCTGACAGAGGGCCTCCAGGAGAGAGGCCCAAGCAAGACGCGCCCCGAGGAGTGTCTTGCCACATGTCAACAATGGGTCTTACTGAGGGCCTCCAGGAGAGAAGCCCAAGCAAGACGCGCCCCGAGGAGCTTCTTGCCACATGTCAGCACTCGGTCTGACTGAGCGCCTCCAGGAGAGAGGCCAAAGCAAGACGCGCCCCGAGGAGCGTCTTGACACATGTCAGCACTGGGTCTGACAGAGGGCCTCCATGAGAGAGGCCCAGGCATGACGCGCCCCGAGGAGTGTCTTGCCACATGTCACCACTTGGTCTGACTAAGCGCCTCCAGGAGAGAGGCCCAAGCAACACGCGCCCCGAGGAGCGTCAGGCCACATGTCACTACTCAGTCTGACTGAGCGCCTCCAGCAGAGAGGCCCAAGCAAGACGCGCCCCGAGGAGCGTCTTGCCACATGTCAACACTGGGTCTGACTGAGTTTCTCCATGAGAGAAGCCCCAGCAAGACGCGCCTCGAGGAGCGTCTTGCCACATGTCACTACTCGGTCTGTTTGAGCGCCTCCAGGAGAGAGCCCCAAGCAAGACGTGCCCCGAGGAGCGTCTTGCCACATGTCAACAATGGGTCTGACTGAGGGCCTCCAGGAGAGAAGCCCAAGCAAGACGCGTCCCGAGGAGCGTCTTGCCACATGTCAACACTGGGTCTGACTGAGCGCCTCCAGGAGAGAGGCCCAAGCAAGATGCGCCCGGAGGAGATTCTTGCCACATGTCAACACTGGGTCTGACAAAGGGCCTCCAGGAGAGAGGCCCAAGCAAGATGCGCCCCGAGGAGCGTCTTGCCACATGTCAACACTGGGTCTGACTGAGCGCCTCCAGGAGAGAGGCCCGAGGAGCGTCTTGCCACATGTCACCTCTGGGTCTGACTGAGCTCCTCCAGGAGAGAGGCGCAAGCAAGAAACCTCCGAGGAGCGTCTTGACACATGTCAACACTGGGTCTGACTGAGCGCCTCCAGGAGAGAAGCCCCAGCAAGACGCGCCCCGAGGAGCGTCTTGCCACATGTCAACACTGGGTCTGACTGAGCACCTCCAGGAGAGAGGCCCAAGCAAGATGCGCCCCGAGGAGCGTCTTGCCACATGTCAACACTGGGTCTGACTGAGCGCCTCCAGGAGAGAGCCCCAAGCAAGACGTGCCCCGAGGAGAGTCTTGCCACATGTCAACAATGGGTCTGACTGAGGGCCTCCAGGAGAGAAGCCCAAGCAAGACGCGCCCCGAGGAGCGTCTTGCCACATGTCAACACTGGGTCTGACTGAGCGCCTCCAGGAGAGAGGCCCAAGCAAGATGCGCCCGGAGGAGATTCTTGCCACATGTCAACACTGGGTCTGACAAAGGGCCTCCAGGAGAGAGGCCCAAGCAAGATGCGCCCGGAGGAGATTCTTGCCACATGTCACCTCTGGTTCTGACTGAGAGCCTCCAGGAGAGAGGCCCAAGCAAGACGCGCCCCGAGGAGCGTCTTGCCACATGTCAACACTGGGTCTGACTGAGCACCTCCAGGAGAGAGGCCCAAGCAAGATGCGCCCCGAGGAGCGTCTTGCCACATGTCAACACTGGGTCTGACTGAGCGCCTCCAGGAGAGAGGCCCGAGGAGCGTCTTGCCACATGTCACCTCTGGGTCTGACTGAGCTCCTCCAGGAGAGAGGCGCAAGCAAGAAACGCCCGAGGAGCGTCTTGACACATGTCAACACTGGGTCTGACTGAGCGCCTCCAGGAGAGAAGCCCCAGCAAGACGCGCCCCGAGGAGCGTCTTGCCACATGTCAACACTGGGTCTGACTGAGCACCTCCAGGAGAGAGGCCCAAGCAAGATGCGCCCCGAGGAGCGTCTTGCCACATGTCAACACTGGGTCTGACTGAGCGCCTCCAGGAGAGAGGCCCGAGGAGCGTCTTGCCACATGTCACCTCTGGGTCTGACTGAGCTCCTCCAGGAGAGAGGCGCAAGCAAGAAACGCCCGAGGAGCGTCTTGACACATGTCAACACTGGGACTGACTGAGCGCCTCCAGGAGAGAGGCCCCAGCAAGACGCGCCCCGAGGAGCGTCTTGCCACATGTCAGCACTCGGTCTGACTGAGCGCCTCCAGGAGAGAGGCCCAAGCAAGACGTGCCCCGAGGAGCGTCAGGCCACAAGTCACTACTTAGTCTGACTGAGCGCCTCCAGGAGAGAGGCCCAAGCAAGACGCGCCCCGAGCAGCGTCTTGCCACATGTCAACAATGGGTCTGACTGAGGGCCTCCAGGAGAGAGGCCCAAGCAAGATGCGCCCGGAGGAGCGTCTTGCCACATGTCAACACTGGGTCTGACAGAGGGCCTCCAGGAGAGAGGCCCAAGCAAGACGCGCCCCGAGGAGTGTCTTGCCACATGTCAACAATGGGTCTTACTGAGGGCCTCCAGGAGAGAAGCCCAAGCAAGACGCGCCCCGAGGAGCTTCTTGCCACATGTCAGCACTCGGTCTGACTGAGCGCCTCCAGGAGAGAGGCCAAAGCAAGACGCGCCCCGAGGAGCGTCTTGACACATGTCAGCACTGGGTCTGACAGAGGGCCTCCATGAGAGAGGCCCAGGCATGACGCGCCCCGAGGAGTGTCTTGCCACATGTCACCACTTGGTCTGACTAAGCGCCTCCAGGAGAGAGGCCCAAGCAACACGCGCCCCGAGGAGCGTCAGGCCACATGTCACTACTCAGTCTGACTGAGCGCCTCCAGCAGAGAGGCCCAAGCAAGACGCGCCCCGAGGAGCGTCTTGCCACATGTCAACACTGGGTCTGACTGAGTTTCTCCATGAGAGAAGCCCCAGCAAGACGCGCCTCGAGGAGCGTCTTGCCACATGTCACTACTCGGTCTGTTTGAGCGCCTCCAGGAGAGAGCCCCAAGCAAGACGTGCCCCGAGGAGCGTCTTGCCACATGTCAACAATGGGTCTGACTGAGGGCCTCCAGGAGAGAAGCCCAAGCAAGACGCGTCCCGAGGAGCGTCTTGCCACATGTCAACACTGGGTCTGACTGAGCGCCTCCAGGAGAGAGGCCCAAGCAAGATGCGCCCGGAGGAGATTCTTGCCACATGTCAACACTGGGTCTGACAAAGGGCCTCCAGGAGAGAGGCCCAAGCAAGATGCGCCCCGAGGAGCGTCTTGCCACATGTCAACACTGGGTCTGACTGAGCGCCTCCAGGAGAGAGGCCCGAGGAGCGTCTTGCCACATGTCACCTCTGGGTCTGACTGAGCTCCTCCAGGAGAGAGGCGCAAGCAAGAAACCTCCGAGGAGCGTCTTGACACATGTCAACACTGGGTCTGACTGAGCGCCTCCAGGAGAGAAGCCCCAGCAAGACGCGCCCCGAGGAGCGTCTTGCCACATGTCAACACTGGGTCTGACTGAGCACCTCCAGGAGAGAGGCCCAAGCAAGATGCGCCCCGAGGAGCGTCTTGCCACATGTCAACACTGGGTCTGACTGAGCGCCTCCAGGAGAGAGACCCGAGGAGCGTCTTGCCACATGTCACCTCTGGGTCTGACTGAGCTCTTCCAGGAGAGAGGCGCAAGCAAGAAACGCCCGAGGAGCGTCTTGACACATGTCAACACTGGGTCTGACTGAGCGCCTCCAGGAGAGAGGCCCCAGCAAGACGCGCCCCGAGGAGCGTCTTGCCACATGTCAGCACTCGGTCTGACTGAGCGCCTCCAGGAGAGAGGCCCAAGCAAGAAGCGCCCCGAGGAGCGTCTTGCCACATGTCAACAATGGGTCTGACTGAGGGCCTCCAGGAGAGTAGCCCAAGCAAGACGCGCCCCGAGGAGCGTCTTGCCACATGTCAACACTGGGTCTAATAGAGCGCCTCCAGGAGAGAGGCCCAAGCAAGACGCGCCCCGAGGAGCGTCTTGCCACATGTCACTACTCGGTCTGACTGAGCACCTCCAGGAGAGAGGTCCAAGCAACACGCGCCCCGAGGAGCGTCTTGCCACATGTCAACACTGGGTCTGACTGAGTGCCTCCATGAGAGAAGCCCCAGAAAGACGCGCCCCGAGGAGCGTCTTGCCACATGTCAAAAATGGGTCTGACTGAGGGCCTCCAGGAGAGAAGCCAAAGCAAGACGCGCCCCGAGGAGCTTCTTTCCACATGTCAACAATGGGTCTTACTGAGGGCCTCCATAAGAGAAGCCCAAGCAAGATGCGCCCCGAGGAGTGTCTTGCCACATGTCAACACTGTGTCTGACTGAGCGCCTCCAGGAGAGAGGCCCAAGCAAGACGCGCCCCGAGGAGCGTCTTGCCACGTGTCAACACTGGGTCTGACTTAGCGCCTCCAGGAGAGAGGCCCAAGCAAGACGCGCCCCGAGGAGCGTCTTGCCACATGTCACTACTCGGTCTAACTGAGCGCCTCCAGGAGAGAGGTCCAAGCAAGACGCACCCCGAGGAGCGTCTTGCCACATGTCACTACTCGGTCTGACTGAGCGCCTCCAGGAGAGAGGCCCAAGCAAGACACGCCCCGAGGAGAGTCTTGCCACATGTCAACACTCGGTCTGACAGAGGGCATTCAGGAGAGAGGCCCAAGCAATACGCGCCCCGAGGAGCGTCTTGCCACATGTCACCACTGGGTCTGAATGAGCGCCTCCAAGAGAGAGGCCCAACCAAGACGCGCCCCGAGAAGTGTCTTGCCACATGCCAACACTGGGTCTGACTGAGCGCCTCTAGGAGAGAGGCCCAAGCAAGACGCGCCCCGAGGAGCGTCTTGCCACATGTCAACAATGGGTCTGACTGAGGGCCTCCAGGAGAGAGGCCCAAGCAAGATGCGCCCGGAGGAGCGTCTTGCCACATGTCAACACTGGGTCTGACAGAGGGCCTCCAGGAGAAAGGCCCAAGCAAGACGTGCCCCGAGGAGCGTCTTGCCACATGTCACCTCTGGTTCTGACTGAGCGCCTCCAGGAGAGAGGCCCAAGCAAGACGCGCCCCGACGAGCGTCTTGTCACATGTCAACACTGGGTCTGTCTGAGCGCCTCCAGGAGAGAAGCCCAAGCAAGACGCGCCCCGAGGAGCGTCTTGCCACATGTCAACAATGGGTCTGACTGAGGGCCTCCAGGAGAGAAGCCCAAGCAAGACGCGCCCCGAGGGGCGTCTTGACACATGTCAACACTGGGTCTGACAGAGCTCCTCCAGGATAGAGGCCCAAGCAAGACGCGCCCCGAGGAGTGTCATGCCACATGTCACCACTGGGTCTGACTGAGCGCCTCCAGGAGAGAGGCCCAAGCAAGATGTGCCCCGAGGAGCGTCAGGCCACATGTCACTACTCAGTCTGACTGAGCGCCTCCAGGAGAGAGGCCCAAGCAAGACGCGCCCCGAGGAGCGTCTTGCCACATGTCAGCACTGGGTCTGACTGAGCGCCTCCAGGAGAGAGGCCCCAGCAAGACGCGCCCCGAGGAGCGTCTTGCCTTATGTCAGCACTCGGTCTGACTGAGCGCCTCCAGGAGAGAGGCCCAAGCAAGACGCGCCCCGAGGAGCGTCTTGCCACATGTCAGCACTGGGTCTGACTGAGCACCTCCAGGAGAGAGGCCCCAGCAAGACGCGCCCCGAGGAGCGTCTTGCCACATGTCACCTCTGGTTCTGACTGAGCACCTCCAGGAGAGAGGCCCAAGCAAGACGCGCCCCGAGGAGGGTCTTGTCACATGTCAACACTGGGTCTTTCTGAGCGCCTCCAGGAGAGAAGCCCAAGCAAGACGCGCCCCGAGGAGCGTCTTGCCACATGTCAACACTGGGTCTGACTGAGTGCCTCCATGAGAGAAGCCCCAGAAAGACGCGCCCCGAGGAGCGTCTTGCCACATGTCAAAAATGGGTCTGACTGAGGGCCTCCAGGAGAGAAGCCAAAGCAAGACGCGCCCCGAGGAGCTTCTTTCCACATGTCAACAATGGGTCTTACTGAGGGCCTCCATAAGAGAAGCCCAAGCAAGATGCGCCCCGAGGAGTGTCTTGCCACATGTCAACACTGTGTCTGACTGAGCGCCTCCAGGAGAGAGGCCCAAGCAAGATGCGCCCCGAGGAGCGTCTTGCCACGTGTCAACACTGGGTCTGACTTAGCGCCTCCAGGAGAGAGGCCCAAGCAAGACGCGCCCCGAGGAGCGTCTTGCCACATGTCACTACTCGGTCTAACTGAGCGCCTCCAGGAGAGAGGTCCAAGCAAGACGCACCCCGAGGAGCGTCTTGCCACATGTCACTACTCGGTCTGACTGAGCGCCTCCAGGAGAGAGGCCCAAGCAAGACACGCCCCGAGGAGAGTCTTGCCACATGTCAACACTCGGTCTGACAGAGGGCATTCAGGAGAGAGGCCCAAGCAATACGCGCCCCGAGGAGCGTCTTGCCACATGTCACCACTGGGTCTGAATGAGCGCCTCCAGGAGAGAGGCCCAACCAAGACGCGCCCCGAGGAGTGTCTTGCCACATGCCAACACTGGGTCTGACTGAGCGCCTCCAGGAGAGAGGCCCAAGCAAGACGCGCCCCGAGGAGCGTCTTGCCACGTGTCAACACTGGGTCTGACTGAGCGCCTCCAGGAGAGAGGCCCAAGCAAGACGCACCCTGAGGAGCGTCTTTCCACGTGTCACCACTGGGTCTGACTGAGCGCCTCCAGGAGAGAGGCCCAAGCAAGACGCGCGCCGAGGAGCGTCTTGCCACATGTCAACACTGGGTCTGACTGAGCGCCTCCAGGAGAGAGGCCCAAGCAAGACGCGCACCGAGGAGCGTCTTGCCACATGTCAACACTGGGTCTGACTGAGCGCCTCCAGGAGAGAGGCCCAAGCAAGACGTGCCCCGAGGAGCGTCTTGCCACATGTCACCTCTGGTTCTGACTGAGCGCCTCCAGGAGAGAGGCCCAAGCAAGACGCGCCCCGAGGAGCGTCTTGTCACATGTCAACACTGGGTCTGTCTGAGCGCCTCCAGGAGAGAAGCCCAAGCAAGACGCGCCCCGAGGAGCGTCTTGCCACATGTCAACAATGGGTCTGACTGAGGGCCTCCAGGAGAGAAGCCCAAGCAAGACGCGCCCCGAGGGGCGTCTTGACACATGTCAACACTGGGTCTGACAGAGCTCCTCCAGGATAGAGGCCCAAGCAAGACGCGCCCCGAGGAGTGTCATGCCACATGTCACCACTGGGTCTGACTGAGCGTCTCCAGGAGAGAGGCCCAAGCAAGACGTGCCCCGAGGAGCGTCAGGCCACATGTCACTACTCAGTCTGACTGAGCGCCTCCAGGAGAGAGGCCCAAGCAAGACGCGCCCCGAGGAGCGTCTTGCCTTATGTCAGCACTCGGTCTGACTGAGCGCCTCCAGGAGAGAGGCCCAAGCAAGACGCGCCCCGAGGAGCGTCTTGCCACATGTCAGCACTGGGTCTGACTGAGCGCCTCCAGGAGAGAGGCCCCAGCAAGACGCGCCCCGAGGAGCGTCTTGCCACATGTCACCTCTGGTTCTGACTGAGCACCTCCAGGAGAGAGGCCCAAGCAAGACGCGCCCCGAGGAGGGTCTTGTCACATGTAAACACTGGGTCTTTCTGAGCGCCTCCAGGAGAGAAGCCCAAGCAAGACGCGCCCCGAGGAGCGTCTTGCCACATGTCAGCACTCGGTCTGACTGAGTGCCTCCAGGAGAGAGGCCCAAGCAAGACGCGCCCCGAGGAGCGTCTTGCCACATGTCAACAATGGGTCTGACAGAGGGCCTCCAGGAGAGAGGCCGAAGCAAGACGCGCCCCGAGGAGTGTCTTGCCACATGTCACCACTTGGTCTGACTGAGGGCCTCCAGGAGAGAAGCCCAAGCAACACGCGGCCCAAGGAGCGTCTTGCCACATGTCAGCACTCGGTCTGACTGAGCGCCTCCAGGAGAGAGGCCCAAGCAAGACGCGCCCCGAGGAGCGTCTTGCCACATGTCAACAATGGGTCTGACTGAGGGCCTCCAGGAGAGAAGCCCAAGCAAGACGCGCCCCGAGGAGCGTCTTGACACATGTCAACACTGGGTCTGACAGAGGGCCTCCAGGAGAGAGGCCCAAGCAAGACGCGCCCCGAGGAGTGTCTTGCCACATGTCACCACTTGGTCTGACTGAGCGCCTCCAGGAGAGAGGCCCAAGCAACACGCGCCCCGAGGAGCGTCTGGCCACATGTCACTACTCAGTCTGACTGAGCGCCTCCAGGAGAGAGGCCCAAGCAAGACGCGCCCTGAGGAGTGTCTTGCCACATGTCAACAATGGGTCTTACTGAGGGCCTCCAGGAGAGAAGCCCAAGCAAGACGCGCCCCGAGGAGCTTCTTGCCACATGTCAGCACTCGTTCTGACTGAGCGCCTCCAGGAGAGAGGCCAAAGCAAGACGCGCCCCGAGGAGCGTCTTGACACATGTCATCACTGGGTCTGACAGAGGGCCTCCATGAGAGAGGCCCAAGCAAGACGCGCCCCGAGGAGTGTCTTGCCACATGTCACCACTTGGTCTGACTGAGCGCCTCCAGGAGAGAGGCCCAAGCAACACGTGCCCCGAGGAGCGTCAGGCCACATGTCACTACTCAGTCTGATTGAGCGCCTCAGGGAGAGAGGTCCAAGCAAGACGCGCCCCGAGGAGCGTCTTGCCACATGCCAACAATGGGTCTGACTGAGTGCCTCCATGAGAGAAGCCCCAGCAAGACGCGCCCCGAGGAGCGTCTTGCCACATGTCACTACTCGGTCTGTTTGAGCGCCTCCAGGAGAGAGGCCCAAGCAAGACGTGCCCCGGGGAGCATCTTTCCACATGTCAACAATGGGTCTGACTGAGGGTCTCCAGGAGAGAAGCCCAAGCAAGACGCGCCCCGAGGAGCGTCTTGCCACATGTCAACACTGGGTCTGACTGAGCGCCTCCAGGAGAGAGGCCCAAGCAAGATGCGCCCGGAGGAGCTTCTTGCCACATGTCAACACTGGGTCTGACAGAGGGCCTCCAGGAGAGAGGCCCAAGCAAGAAGCGCCCCGAGGAGCGTCTTGCAACATGTCAACAATGGGTCTGTCTGAGCGCCTCCAGGAGAGAAGCCCAAGCAAGAAGCGCCCCGAGGAGCGTCTTGCAACATGTCAACAATGGGTCTGACTGAGGGCCTCCAGGAGAGAAGCCCAAGCAAGACGCGCCCCGAGGAGCGTCTTGACACATGTCAACTCTGGGTCTGACAGAGGGCCTCCACGAGAGAGGCCCAAGCAAGACGCGCCCCGAGGATTGTCATGCCACATGTCACCACTGGGTCTGACTGAGCGCCTCCAGGGGAGAGGCCCAAGCAAGACGTGCCCCGAGGAGCGTCAGGCCACATGTCACTACTCAGTCTGACTGAGCGCCTCCAGGAGAGAGGCCCAAGCAAGACGCGCCCCGAGGAGCGTCTTGCCACATGTCAGCACTGGGTCTGTCTGAGCGCCTCCAGGAGAGAGGCCCAAGCAAGACGTGCCCCGAGGAGCGTCAGGCCACATGTCACTACTCAGTCTGACTGAGCGCCTCCAGGAGAGAGGACCAAGCAAGACGCGCCCCGAGGAGCGTCTTGCCTTATGTCAGCACTCGGTCTGACTGAGCGCCTCCAGGAGAGAGGCCCAAGCAAGACGCGCCCCGAGGAGCGTCTTGCCACATGTCAACAATGGGTCTGACTCAGGGCCTCCAGGAGAGAGGCCCAAGCAAGATGCGCCCGGAGGAGCGTCTTGCCACATGTCAACGACTGGGTCTGACTGAGGGCCTCCAGGAGAGAAGCCCAAGCAAGACGCGCCCCGAGGAGTGTCTTGCCACATGTCACCACTTGGTCTGACTGAGCGCCTCCAGGAGAGAGGCCCAAGCAACACGCGCCCCGAGGAGCGTCAGGCCACATGTCACTACTCAGTCTGACTGAGCGCCTCCAGAAGAGAGGCCCAAGCAAGACGCGCCCCGAGGAGCGTCTTGCCACATGTCAACAATGGGTCTTACTGAGGGCCTCCAGGAGAGAAGCCCAAGCAAGACGCGCCCCGAGGAGCTTCTTGCCACATGTCAGCACTCGGTCTGACTGAGCGCCTCCAGGAGAGAGGCCAAAGCAAGACGCGCCCCGAGGAGCGTCTTGACACATGTCAACACTGGGTCTGACAGAGGGCCTCCATGAGAGAGGCCCAAGCAAGACGCGCCCCGAGGAGTGTCTTGCCACATGTCACCACTTGGTCTGACTGAGCGCCTCCAGGAGAGAGGCCCAAGCAACACGTGCCCCGAGGAGCGTCAGGCCACATGTCACTACTCAGTCTGATTGAGCGCCTCAGGGAGAGAGGTCCAAGCAAGACGCGCCCCGAGGAGCGTCTTGCCACATGCCAACAATGGGTCTGACTGAGTGCCTCCATGAGAGAAGCCCCAGCAAGACGCGCCCCGAGGAGCGTCTTGCCACATGTCACTACTCGGTCTGTTTGAGCGCCTCCAGGAGAGAGGCCCAAGCAAGATGCGCCCGGAGGAGCTTCTTGCCACATGTCAACACTGGGTCTGACAGAGGGCCTCCAGGAGAGAGGCCCAAGCAAGAAGCGCCCCGAGGAGCGTCTTGCAACATGTCAACAATGGGTCTGTCTGAGCGCCTCCAGGAGAGAAGCCCAAGCAAGAAGCGCCCCGAGGAGCGTCTTGCAACATGTCAACAATGGGTCTGACTGAGGGCCTCCAGGAGAGAAGCCCAAGCAAGACGCGCCCCGAGGAGCGTCTTGACACATGTCAACTCTGGGTCTGACAGAGGGCCTCCACGAGAGAGGCCCAAGCAAGACGCGCCCCGAGGATTGTCATGCCACATGTCACCACTGGGTCTGACTGAGCGCCTCCAGGGGAGAGGCCCAAGCAAGACGTGCCCCGAG
The DNA here is from genome assembly GCF_043380555.1 of Nothobranchius furzeri. NCBI lineage: Eukaryota > Metazoa > Chordata > Actinopteri > Cyprinodontiformes > Nothobranchiidae > Nothobranchius > Nothobranchius furzeri. The sequence goes on along the minus strand of NC_091748.1, from coordinate 3,708,061 downwards.
GAGCGTCAGGCCACATGTCACTACTCAGTCTGACTGAGCGCCTCCAGGAGAGAGGCCCAAGCAAGACGCGCCCCGAGGAGCGTCTTGCCACATGTCAGCACTGGGTCTGACTGAGCGCCTCCAGGAGAGAGGCCCAAGCAAGACGTGCCCCGAGGAGCGTCAGGCCACATGTCACTACTCAGTCTGACTGAGCGCCTCCAGGAGAGAGGACCAAGCAAGACGCGCCCCGAGGAGCGTCTTGCCTTATGTCAGCACTCGGTCTGACTGAGCGCCTCCAGGAGAGAGGCCCAAGCAAGACGCGCCCCGAGGAGCGTCTTGCCACGTGTCAACACTGGGTCTTAATGAGGGCCTTCTGGAGAGAGACCCAAGCAAGACGCGCCCCGAGGAGCGTCTTGCCACATGTCAACAATGGTTCTTACTGAGGGCCTCCGGGAGAGAAGCCCAAGCAAGACGCGCCCCGAGGAGCTTCTTGCCACATGTCAGCACTCGGTCTGACTGAGCGCCTCCAGGAGAGAGGCCAAAGCAAGACGCCCCCCGAGGAGCGTCTTGACACATGTCAACACTGGGTCTGACAGAGGGCCTCCATGAGAGAGGCCCAAGCAAGACGCGTCCCGAGGAGTATCTTGCCAAATGTCAACACTGGGTCTGACTGAGCGCCTCAGGGAGAGAGGTCCAAGCAAGACGCGCCCCGAGGAGCGTCTTGCCACATGTCACTACTCTGTCTGACTGAGCGCCTCAGGGAGAGAGGTCCAAGCAAGACGCGCCCCGAGGAGCGTCTTGCCACATGTCAACACTGGGTCTGACTGAGTGCCTCCATGAGAGAAGCCCCAGCAAGACGCGCCCCGAGGAGCGTCTTGCCACATGTCACTACTCGGTCTGTTTGAGCGCCTCCAGGAGAGAGGCCCAAGCAAGACGTGCCCCGAGGAGCGTCTTGCCACATGTCAACAATGGGTCTGACTGAGGACCTCCAGGAGAGAAGCCCAAGCAAGACGCGCCCCGAGGAGCGTCTTGCCACATGTCAACACTGGGTCTGACTGAGCGCCTCCAGGAGAGAGGCCCAACCAAGACACGCCCCGAGGAGCGTCTTGACACATGTCAACACTGGGTCTGACTGACGGCCTCCACGAGAGAAGCCCAAGCAAGACGCGCCCTGAGCAGAGTCTTGCCACATGTCAACACTCGGTCTGACAGAGGGCATCCAGGAGAGAGGCCCAAGCAATACGCGCCCCGAGGAGCGTCTTGCCACATGTCACCACTGGGTCTGACTGAGCTTCTCCAGGAGAGAGACCCAACCAAGACGCGCCCTGAGGAGCGTCTTGCCACATGCCAACACTGGGTCTGACAGAGGGCCTCCAGGAGAGAGGCCCAAGCAAGACGCGCCCCGAGGAGTGTCTTGCCACATGTCACCACTGGGTCTGACTGAGCGCCTCCAGGAGAGAGGCCCAAGCAAGACGCACCCCGAGGAGCGTCTTGTCACATGTCAACACTGGGTCTTTCTGAGCGCCTCCAGGAGAGAAGCCCAAGCAAGACGCGCACCGAGGAGCGTCTTTCCACATCTCAGCACTCGGTCTGACTGAGCGCCTCCAGGAGAGAGGCCAAAGCAAGACGCGCCCCGAGGAGCGTCTTGCCACATGTCAACAATGGGTATGACTGAGGGCCTCCAGGAGAGTAGCCCAAGCAAGACGCGCCCCGAGGAGCGTCTTGAGACATGTGAACACTGGGTCTGACAGAGGGCCTCCAGGAGAGAGGCCCAAGCAAGACGCGCCCCGAGGAGTGTCTTGCCACATGTCACCACTTGGTCTGACTGAGCGCCTCCAGGAGAGAGGCCCAAGCAACACGCGCCCCGAGGAGCGTCAGGCCACATGTCACTACTCAGTCTGACTGAGCGCCTCCAGGAGAGAGGCCCAAGTAAGACGCGCCCCGAGGAGCGTCTTGCCACGTGTCAACACTGGGTCTGATTGAGGGCCTTCTGGAGAGAGGCCCAAGCAAGACGCGCCCCGAGGAGCGTCTTGCCACATGTCACTACTCGGTCTGACTGAGCGCCTCCAGGAGAGAGGCCCAAGCAAGACGTGCCCCGAGGAGCGTCTTGCCACATGTCAACAATGGGTCTGACTGAGGGCCTCCAGGAGAGAGGCCCAAGCAAGACGCGCCCCGAGGAGCGTCTTGCCACATGTCAACAATGGTTCTTACTGAGGGCCTCCGGGAGAGAAGCCCAAGCAAGACGCGCCCTGAGGAGCTTCTTGCCACATGTCAGCACTCGGTCTGACTGAGCGCCTCCAGGAGAGAGGCCCAAGCAAGACGTGCCCCGAGGAGAGTCTTGCCACATGTCAACAATGGGTCTGACTGAGGGCCTCCAGGAGAGAAGCCCAAGCAAGACGCGCCCCGAGGAGCGTCTTGCCACATGTCAACTCTCGGTCTGACTGAGCGCCTCCAGGAGAGAGGCCCAAGCAAGATGCGCCCCGAGGAGTGTCTTGCCACATGTCAACAATGGGTCTTACTGAGGGCCTCCAGGAGAGAAGCCCAAGCAAGACGCGCCCCGAGGAGCGTCTTGCCACATGTCAACACTGGGTCTGACTGAGCACCTCCAGGAGAGAGGCCCAAGCAAGACGCGCCCCGAGGAGCGTCTTGCCACATGTCAACACTGGGTGTGACTGAGCGCCTCCAGGAGAGAGGCCCGAGGAGCGTCTTGCCACATGTCACCTCTGGGTCTGACTGAGCTCCTCCAGGAGAGAGGGGCAAGCAAGAAACGCCCGAGGAGCGTCTTGACACATGTCAACACTGGGTCTGACTGAGCGCCTCCAGGAGAGAGGCCACAGCAAGACGCGCCCCGAGGAGCGTCTTGCCACATGTCAGCACTCGGTCTGACTGAGCGCCTCCAGGAGAGAGGCCCAAGCAAGAAGCGCCCCGAGGAGCGTCTTGCCACATGTCAACACTGGGTCTAATTGAGCGCCTCCAGGAGAGAGGCCCAAGCAAGACGCGCCCCGAGGAGCTTCTTTCCACATGTCAACAATGGGTCTTACTGAGGGCCTCCATGAGAGAAGCCCAAGCAAGACGCGCCCCGAGGAGTGTCTTGCCACATGTCAACACTGTGTCTGACTGAGCGCCTCCAGGAGAGAGGCCCAAGCAAGACGCGCCCCGAGGAGCGTCTTGCCACGTGTCAACACTGGGTCTGACTTAGAGCCTCCAGGAGAGAGGCCCAAGCAAGATGCGCCCCGAGGAGCGTTTTGCCACGTGTCAACAATGGTTCTTACTGAGGGCCTCCGGGAGAGAAGCCCAAGCAAGACGCGCCCCGAGGAGCTTCTTGCCACATGTCAGCACTCGGTCTGACTGAGCGCCTCCAGGAGAGAGGCCAAAGCAAGACGCCCCCCGAGGAGCGTCTTGACACATGTCAACACTGGGTCTGACAGAGGGCCTCCATGAGAGAGGCCCAAGCAAGACGCGTCCCGAGGAGTATCTTGCCAAATGTCAACACTGGGTCTGACTGAGCGCCTCAGGGAGAGAGGTCCAAGCAAGACGCGCCCCGAGGAGCGTCTTGCCACATGTCACTACTCTGTCTGACTGAGCGCCTCAGGGAGAGAGGTCCAAGCAAGACGCGCCCCGAGGAGCGTCTTGCCACGTGTCAACACTGGGTCTGACTTAGAGCCTCCAGGAGAGAGGCCCAAGCAAGACGCGCCCCGAGGAGCGTCTTGCCACGTGTCAACACTGGGTCTGACTTAGAGCCTCCAGGAGAGAGGCCCAAGCAAGATGCGCCCCGAGGAGCGTTTTGCCACATGTCACCACTGGGTCTGACTGAGCGCCTCCAGGAGAGAGGCCCAAGCAAGACGCACCCCGAGGAGCGTCTTGTCACATGTCAACACTGGGTCTTTCTGAGCGCCTCCAGGAGAGAAGCCCAAGCAAGACGCGCCCCGAGGAGCGTCTTTCCACATCTCAGCACTCGGTCTGACTGAGCGCCTCCAGGAGAGAGGCCAAAGCAAGACGCGCCCCGAGGAGCGTCTTGCCACATGTCAACAATGGGTATGACTGAGGGCCTCCAGGAGAGTAGCCCAAGCAAGACGCGCCCCGAGGAGCGTCTTGAGACATGTGAACACTGGGTCTGACAGAGGGCCTCCAGGAGAGAGGCCCAAGCAAGACGCGCCCCGAGGAGTGTCTTGCCACATGTCACCACTTGGTCTGACTGAGCGCCTCCAGGAGAGAGGCCCAAGCAACACGCGCCCCGAGGAGCGTCAGGCCACATGTCACTACTCAGTCTGACTGAGCGCCTCCAGGAGAGAGGCCCAAGTAAGACGCGCCCCGAGGAGCGTCTTGCCACGTGTCAACACTGGGTCTGATTGAGGGCCTTCTGGAGAGAGGCCCAAGCAAGACGCGCCCCGAGGAGCGTCTTGCCACATGTCACTACTCGGTCTGACTGAGCGCCTCCAGGAGAGAGGCCCAAGCAAGACGTGCCCCGAGGAGCGTCTTGCCACATGTCAACAATGGGTCTGACTGAGGGCCTCCAGGAGAGAGGCCCAAGCAAGACGCGCCCCGAGGAGCGTCTTGCCACATGTCAACAATGGTTCTTACTGAGGGCCTCCGGGAGAGAAGCCCAAGCAAGACGCGCCCTGAGGAGCTTCTTGCCACATGTCAGCACTCGGTCTGACTGAGCGCCTCCAGGAGAGAGGCCCAAGCAAGACGTGCCCCGAGGAGAGTCTTGCCACATGTCAACAATGGGTCTGACTGAGGGCCTCCAGGAGAGAAGCCCAAGCAAGACGCGCCCCGAGGAGCGTCTTGCCACATGTCAACTCTCGGTCTGACTGAGCGCCTCCAGGAGAGAGGCCCAAGCAAGATGCGCCCCGAGGAGTGTCTTGCCACATGTCAACAATGGGTCTTACTGAGGGCCTCCAGGAGAGAAGCCCAAGCAAGACGCGCCCCGAGGAGCGTCTTGCCACATGTCAACACTGGGTCTGACTGAGCACCTCCAGGAGAGAGGCCCAAGCAAGACGCGCCCCGAGGAGCGTCTTGCCACATGTCAACACTGGGTGTGACTGAGCGCCTCCAGGAGAGAGGCCCGAGGAGCGTCTTGCCACATGTCACCTCTGGGTCTGACTGAGCTCCTCCAGGAGAGAGGGGCAAGCAAGAAACGCCCGAGGAGCGTCTTGACACATGTCAACACTGGGTCTGACTGAGCGCCTCCAGGAGAGAGGCCACAGCAAGACGCGCCCCGAGGAGCGTCTTGCCACATGTCAGCACTCGGTCTGACTGAGCGCCTCCAGGAGAGAGGCCCAAGCAAGAAGCGCCCCGAGGAGCGTCTTGCCACATGTCAACACTGGGTCTAATTGAGCGCCTCCAGGAGAGAGGCCCAAGCAAGACGCGCCCCGAGGAGCTTCTTTCCACATGTCAACAATGGGTCTTACTGAGGGCCTCCATGAGAGAAGCCCAAGCAAGACGCGCCCCGAGGAGTGTCTTGCCACATGTCAACACTGTGTCTGACTGAGCACCTCCAGGAGAGAGGCCCAAGCAAGACGCGCCCCGAGGAGCGTCTTGCCACGTGTCAACACTGGGTCTGACTTAGAGCCTCCAGGAGAGAGGCCCAAGCAAGATGCGCCCCGAGGAGCGTTTTGCCACGTGTCAACAATGGTTCTTACTGAGGGCCTCCGGGAGAGAAGCCCAAGCAAGACGCGCCCCGAGGAGCTTCTTGCCACATGTCAGCACTCGGTCTGACTGAGCGCCTCCAGGAGAGAGGCCAAAGCAAGACGCCCCCCGAGGAGCGTCTTGACACATGTCAACACTGGGTCTGACAGAGGGCCTCCATGAGAGAGGCCCAAGCAAGACGCGTCCCGAGGAGTATCTTGCCAAATGTCAACACTGGGTCTGACTGAGCGCCTCAGGGAGAGAGGTCCAAGCAAGACGCGCCCCGAGGAGCGTCTTGCCACATGTCACTACTCTGTCTGACTGAGCGCCTCAGGGAGAGAGGTCCAAGCAAGACGCGCCCCGAGGAGCGTCTTGCCACATGTCAACACTGGGTCTGACTGAGTGCCTCCATGAGAGAAGCCCCAGCAAGACGCGCCCCGAGGAGCGTCTTGCCACATGTCACTACTCGGTCTGTTTGAGCGCCTCCAGGAGAGAGGCCCAAGCAAGACGTGCCCCGAGGAGCGTCTTGCCACATGTCAACAATGGGTCTGACTGAGGACCTCCAGGAGAGAAGCCCAAGCAAGACGCGCCCCGAGGAGCGTCTTGCCACATGTCAACACTGGGTCTGACTGAGCGCCTCCAGGAGAGAGGCCCAACCAAGACACGCCCCGAGGAGCGTCTTGACACATGTCAACACTGGGTCTGACTGACGGCCTCCACGAGAGAAGCCCAAGCAAGACGCGCCCTGAGCAGAGTCTTGCCACATGTCAACACTCGGTCTGACAGAGGGCATCCAGGAGAGAGGCCCAAGCAATACGCGCCCCGAGGAGCGTCTTGCCACATGTCACCACTGGGTCTGACTGAGCTTCTCCAGGAGAGAGGCCCAACCAAGACGCGCCCTGAGGAGCGTCTTGCCACATGCCAACACTGGGTCTGACAGAGGGCCTCCAGGAGAGAGGCCCAAGCAAGACGCGCCCCGAGGAGTGTCTTGCCACATGTCACCACTGGGTCTGACTGAGCGCCTCCAGGAGAGAGGCCCAAGCAAGACGCACCCCGAGGAGCGTCTTGTCACATGTCAACACTGGGTCTTTCTGAGCGCCTCCAGGAGAGAAGCCCAAGCAAGACGCGCCCCGAGGAGCGTCTTTCCACATCTCAGCACTCGGTCTGACTGAGCGCCTCCAGGAGAGAGGCCAAAGCAAGACGCGCCCCGAGGAGCGTCTTGCCACATGTCAACAATGGGTATGACTGAGGGCCTCCAGGAGAGTAGCCCAAGCAAGACGCGCCCCGAGGAGCGTCTTGAGACATGTGAACACTGGGTCTGACAGAGGGCCTCCAGGAGAGAGGCCCAAGCAAGACGCGCCCCGAGGAGTGTCTTGCCACATGTCACCACTTGGTCTGACTGAGCGCCTCCAGGAGAGAGGCCCAAGCAACACGCGCCCCGAGGAGCGTCAGGCCACATGTCACTACTCAGTCTGACTGAGCGCCTCCAGGAGAGAGGCCCAAGTAAGACGCGCCCCGAGGAGCGTCTTGCCACGTGTCAACACTGGGTCTGATTGAGGGCCTTCTGGAGAGAGGCCCAAGCAAGACGCGCCCCGAGGAGCGTCTTGCCACATGTCACTACTCGGTCTGACTGAGCGCCTCCAGGAGAGAGGCCCAAGCAAGACGTGCCCCGAGGAGCGTCTTGCCACATGTCAACAATGGGTCTGACTGAGGGCCTCCAGGAGAGAGGCCCAAGCAAGACGCGCCCCGAGGAGTGTCTTGCCACATGTCAACAATGGTTCTTACTGAGGGCCTCCGGGAGAGAAGCCCAAGCAAGACGCGCCCTGAGGAGCTTCTTGCCACATGTCAGCACTCGGTCTGACTGAGCGCCTCCAGGAGAGAGGCCCAAGCAAGACGTGCCCCGAGGAGAGTCTTGCCACATGTCAACAATGGGTCTGACTGAGGGCCTCCAGGAGAGAAGCCCAAGCAAGACGCGCCCCGAGGAGCGTCTTGCCACATGTCAACTCTCGGTCTGACTGAGCGCCTCCAGGAGAGAGGCCCAAGCAAGATGCGCCCCGAGGAGTGTCTTGCCACATGTCAACAATGGGTCTTACTGAGGGCCTCCAGAAGAGAAGCCCAAGCAAGACGCGCCCCGAGGAGCGTCTTGCCACATGTCAACACTGGGTCTGACTGAGCACCTCCAGGAGAGAGGCCCAAGCAAGACGCGCCCCGAGGAGCGTCTTGCCACATGTCAACACTGGGTGTGACTGAGCGCCTCCAGGAGAGAGGCCCGAGGATTGTCTTGCCACATGTCACCTCTGGGTCTGACTGAGCTCCTCCAGGAGAGAGGCGCAAGCAAGAAACGCCCGAGGAGCGTCTTGACACATGTCAACACTGGGTCTGACTGAGCGCCTCCAGGAGAGAGGCCACAGCAAGACGCGCCCCGAGGAGCGTCTTGCCACATGTCAGCACTCGGTCTGACTGAGCGCCTCCAGGAGAGAGGCCCAAGCAAGAAGCGCCCCGAGGAGCGTCTTGCCACATGTCAACACTGGGTCTAATTGAGCGCCTCCAGGAGAGAGGCCCAAGCAAGATGCGCCCCGAGGAGCTTCTTTCCACATGTCAACAATGGGTCTTACTGAGGGCCTCCATGAGAGAAGCCCAAGCAAGACGCGCCCCGAGGAGTGTCTTGCCACATGTCAACACTGTGTCTGACTGAGCGCCTCCAGGAGAGAGGCCCAAGCAAGACGCGCCCCGAGGAGCGTCTTGCCACGTGTCAACACTGGGTCTGACTTAGAGCCTCCAGGAGAGAGGCCCAAGCAAGATGCGCCCCGAGGTGCGTCTTGCCACATGTCACTACTCGGTCTGACTGAGCGCCTCCAGGAGAGAGGCCCAGGCAAGACGTGCCCCGAGGAGCATCTTGCCACATGTGAACAATGGGTCTGACTGAGGGCCTCCAGGAGAGAAGCCCAAGCAAGACACGCCCCGAGGAGCGTCTTGACACATGTCAACACTGGGTCGGACTGAGGGCCTCCATGAGAGAAGCCCAAGCAAGACGCGCCCCGAGGAGAGTCTTGCCACATGTCAACACTCGGTCTGAAAGGGGGCATTCAGGAGAGAGGCCCAAGCAATACGCGCCCCGAGGAGCGTCTTGCCACATGTCACCACTGGGTCTGAATTAGCGCCTCCAGGAGAGAGGCCCAAGCAAGACGTTCCCCGAGGAGCGTCTTGTCACATGTCAACACTGGGTCTGTCTGAGCACCTCCAGGAGAGAAGCCCAAGCAAGACGCGCCCCGAGGAGCGTCTTGCCACATGTCAACAATGGGTCTGACTGAGGGCCTCCAGGAGAGAAGCCCAAGCAAGACGCGCCCCGAGGAGCGTCTTGACACATGTCAACACTGGGTCTGACAGAGGGCCTCCACGAGAGAGGCCCAAGCAAGACGCGCCCCGAGGAGTGTCATGCCACATGTCACCACTGTGTCTGACTGAGCGCCTCCAGGAGAGAGGCCCAAGCAAGACGCGCCCCGAGATGCGTCTTGCCACATGTGAAAACTGGGTCTGACTGAGCGCCTCCAGGAGAGAGGCCCAAGCAAGACACGCCCGGAGGAGCGTGTTGCAACATGTCAGCACTCGGTCTGACTGAGCGCCTCCAGGAGAGAGGCCAAAGCAAGACGCGCCCCGAGGAGCGTCTTGACACATGTCAACACTGGGTCTGACAGAGGGCCTCCATGAGAGAGGCCCAAGCAAGACGCACCCCGAGGAGTGTCTTGCCATATGTCACCACTTGGTCTGACTGAGCGCCTCCAGGAGAGAGGTCCAAGCAACACGCGCCCCGAGGAGCGTCAGGCCACATGTCACTACTCAGTCTGACTGAGCGCCTCCAGGAGAGAGGCCCAGGCAAGACGCGCCCCGAGGAGCGTCTTGCCACGTGTCAACACTGGGTCTGATTGAGGGCCTTCTGGAGAGAGGCCCAAGCAAGACGTGCACCGAGGAGCGTCTTGCCACATGTCAACAATGGTTCTTACTGAGGGCCTCCGGGAGAGAAGCCCAAGCAAGACGCGCCCCGAGGAGCTTCTTGCCACATGTCAGCACTCGGTCTGACTGAGCGCCTCCAGGAGAGAGGCCAAAGCAAGACGCCCCCCAAGGAGCGTCTTGACACATGTCAACACTGGGTCTGACAGAGGGCCTCCATGAGAGAGGCCAAAGCAAGCCGCGCCCCGAGGAGTGTCTTGCCAAATGTCAACACTGGGTCTGACTGAGCGCCTCAGAGAGAGAGGTCCAAGCAAGACGCGCCCCGAGGAGCGTCTTGCCACATGTCAACACTGGGTCTGACTGAGTGCCTCCATGAGAGAGGCCCAACCAAGACACGCCCCGAGGATCGTCTTGACACATGTCAACACTGGGTCTGACTAAGGGCCTCCACGAGAGAAGCCCAAGCAAGACGCGCCCCGAGCAGAGTCTTGCCACATGTCAACACTCGGTCTGACAGAGGGCATCCAGGAGAGAGGCCCAAACAATACGCGCCCCGAGGAGCGTCTTGCCACATGTCACCACTGGGTCTGACTGAGCTTCTCCAGGAGAGAGGCCCAACCAAGACGCGCCCCGAGGAGCGTCTTTCCACATGTCAGCACTCGGTCTGACTGAGCGCCTCCAGGAGAGAAGCCCAAGCAACACGCGCCCCGAGGCGCGTCAGGCCACATGTCACTACTCAGTCTGACTGAGCGCCTCCAGGAGAGAGGCCCAAGTAAGACGCGCCCCGAGGAGCGTCTTGCCACGTGTCAACAATGGGTATGACTGAGGGCCTCCAGAAGAGAAGCCCAAGCAAGATGCGCCCCGAGGAGTGTCTTGCCACATGTCAACAATGGGTCTTACTGAGGTTCTCCAGGAGAGAAGCCCAAGCAAGACGCGCCCCGAGGAGCGTCTTGCCACATGTCAACACTGGGTCTGACTGAGCACCTCCAGGAGAGAGGCCCAAGCAAGACGCGCCCCGAGGAGCGTCTTGCCACATGTCAACACTGGGTGTGACTGAGCGCCTCCAGGAGAGAGGCCCGAGGAGCGTCTTGCCACATGTCACCTCTGGGTCTGACTGAGCTCCTCCAGGAGAGAGGCGCAAGCAAGAAACGCCCGAGGAGCGTCTTGACACATGTCAACACTGGGTCTGACTGAGCGCCTCCAGGAGAGAGGCCACAGCAAGACGCGCCCCGAGGAGCGTCTTGCCACATGTCAGCACTCGGTCTGACTGAGCGCCTCCAGGAGAGAGGCCCAAGCAAGAAGCGCCCCGAGGAGCGTCTTGCCACATGTCAACACTGGGTCTAATTGAGCGCCTCCAGGAGAGAGGCCCAAGCAAGACGCGCCCCGAGGAGCTTCTTTCCACATGTCAACAATGGGTCTTACTGAGGGCCTCCATGAGAGAAGCCCAAGCAAGACGCGCCCCGAGGAGTGTCTTGCCACATGTCAACACTGTGTCTGACTGAGCGCCTCCAGGAGAGAGGCCCAAGCAAGACGCGCCCCGAGGAGCGTCTTGCCACGTGTCAACACTGGGTCTGACTTAGCGCCTCCAGGAGAGAGGCCCAAGCAAGATGCGCCCCGAGGAGCGTCTTGCCACGTGTCACCACTGGGTCTGACTGAGCTCCTCCAGGAGAGAGGCCCCAGCAAGACGCGCCCCGAGGAGCGTCTTGCCTTATGTCAGCACTCGGTCTGACTGAGCGCCTCCAGGAGAGAGGCCCAAGCAAGACGCGCCCCGAGGAGCGTCTTGCCACATGTCACTACTCGGTCTAACTGAGCGCCTCCAGGAGAGAGGTCCAAGCAAGACGCGCCCCGAGGAGCGTCTTGCAAAATGTCACAACTCGGTCTGACTGAGCGCCTCCAGGAGGGAGGTCCAAGCAAGACGCGCCCCGAGGTGCGTCTTGCCACATGTCACTACTCGGTCTGACTGAGCGCCTCCAGGAGAGAGGCCCAGGCAAGACGTGCCCCGAGGAGCATCTTGCCACATGTCAACAATGGGTCTGACTGAGGGCCTCCAGGAGAGAAGCCCAAGCAAGACACGCCCCGAGGTGCGTCTTGACACATGTCAACACTGGGTCGGACTGAGGGCCTCCATGAGAGAAGCCCAAGCAAGACGCGCCCCGAGGAGAGTCTTGCCACATGTCAACACTCGGTCTGAAAGAGGGCATTCAGGAGAGAGGCCCAAGCAATACGCGCCCCGAGGAGCGTCTTGCCACATGTCACCACTGGGTCTGAATTAGCGCCTCCAGGAGAGAGGCCCAAGCAAGACGTTCCCCGAGGAGCGTCTTGTCACATGTCAACACTGGGTCTGTCTGAGCGCCTCCAGGAGAGAAGCCCAAGCAAGATGCGCCCCGAGGAGCGTCTTGCCACATGTCAACAATGGGTCTGACTGAGGGCCTCCAGGAGAGAAGCCCAAGCAAGACGCGCCCCGAGGAGCGTCTTGACACATGTCAACACTGGGTCTGACAGAGGGCCTCCACGAGAGAGGCCCAAGCAAGACGCGCCCCGAGGAGTGTCATGCCACATGTCACCACTGTGTCTGACTGAGCGCCTCCAGGAGAGAGGCCCAAGCAAGACGCGCCCCGAGATGCATCTTGCCACATGTGAAAACTGGGTCTGACTGAGTGCCTCCAGGAGAGAGGTCCAAGCAACACGCGCCCCGAGGAGCGTCAGGCCACATGTCACTACTCAGTCTGACTGAGCGCCTCCAGGAGAGAGGCCCAGGCAAGACGCGCCCCGAGGAGCTTCTTGCCACGTGTCAACACTGGGTCTGATTGAGGGCCTTCTGGAGAGAGGCCCAAGCAAGACGTGCCCCGAGGAGCATCTTGCCACATGTCAACAATGGTTCTTACTGAGGGCCTCCGGGAGAGAAGCCCAAGCAAGACACGCCCCGAGGAGCTTCTTGCCACATGTCAGCACTCGGTCTGACTGAGCGCCTCCAGGAGAGAGGCCAAAGCAAGACGCCCCCCAAGGAGCGTCTTGACACATGTCAACACTGGGTCTGACAGAGGGCCTCCATGAGAGAGGCCCAAGCAAGCCGCGCCCCGAGGAGTGTCTTGCCAAATGTCAACACTGGGTCTGACTGAGCGCCTCAGGGAGAGAGGTCCAAGCAAGACACGCCCCGAGGATCGTCTTGACACATGTCAACACTGGGTCTGACTAAGGGCCTCCACGAGAGAAGCCCAAGCAAGACGCGCCCCGAGCAGAGTCTTGCCACATGTCAACACTCGGTCTGACAGAGGGCATCCAGGAGAGAGGCCCAAGCAATACGCGCCCCGAGGAGCGTCTTGCCACATGTCACCACTGGGTCTGACTGAGCTTCTCCAGGAGAGAGGCCCAACCAAGACGCGCCCCGAGGAGCGTCTTTGCACATGTCAGCACTCGGTCTGACTGAGCGCCTCCAGGAGAGAAGCCCAAGCAACACGCGCCCCGAGGCGCGTCAGGCCACATGTCACTACTCAGTCTGACTGAGCGCCTCCAGGAGAGAGGCCCAAGTAAGACGCGCCCCGAGGAGCGTCTTGCCACGTGTCAACAATGGGTATGACTGAGGGCCTCCAGAAGAGAAGCCCAAGCAAGACGCGCCCGAGGAGCGTCTTGACACATGTCAACACTGGGTCTGACAGAGGGCCTCCAGGAGAGAGGCCCAAGCAACACGCGCCCCGAGGAGCGTCAGGCCACATGTCACTACTCAGTCTGACTGAGCGCTTCCAGGAGAGAGGCCCAAGTAAGACGCGCCCCGAGGAGCGTCTTGCCACGTGTCAACACTGGGTCTGATTGAGGGCCTTCTGGAGAGAGGCCCAAGCAAGACGTGCCCCGAGGAGCGTCTTGCCACAGGTCAACAATGGGTCTGACTGAGGGCCTCCAGGAGAGAAGCCCAAGCAAGACGCGCCCCGAGGACAGTCTTGCCACATGTCAACACTGGGTCTGACTGAGGGCCTCCAGGAGAGTGGCCCAAATAAGACGCGCCCCGAGGAGCGTCTTGCCACATGTCAACACTGGGTCTGACTGAGGGTCTCCAGGAGAGAAGCCCAAGCAAGATGCGCCCCGAGGAGCGTCTTGCCACATGTCAGCACTCGGTCTGACTGAGCGCCTCCAGGAGAGAGGCCCAAGCAAGACGCGCCCCGAGGAGCGTCTTGCCACATGTCAACACTGGGTCTGACTGAGCGCCTCCAGGAGAGAGGCCCAAGCAAGATGCACCCCGAGGAGCGTCTTGCCACATGTGAACACTGGGTCTGACTGAGCGCCTCCAGGAGAGAGGCCCAAGCAAGACGCGCCCGGAGGAGCGTCTTGCAACATGTCAGCACTCGGTCTGACTGAGCGCCTCCAGGAGAGAGGCCCAAGCAAGACGCGCCCCGAGGAGGGTCTTGACACATGTCTCCTCTGGGTCTGACTGAGCGCCTCCAGGAGAGAGGCCCAAGCAAGACGTGCCCCGAGGAGCGTCTTGCCACATGTCAACACTGGGTCTGACTGAGCACCTCCAGGAGAGAAGCCCAAGCAAGACGCGCCCCGAGGAGCGTCTTGCCACATGTCAACACTGGGTCTGACTGAGCACCTCCAGGAGAGAGGCCCAACCAAGACACGCCCCGAGGAGCGTCTTGACACATGTCAACACTGGGTCTGACTGACGGCCTCCACGAGAGAAGCCCAAGCAAGACGCGCCCCGAGCAGAGTCTTGCCACATGTCAACACTCGGTCTGACAGAGGGCATCCAGGAGAGAGGCCCAAGCAATACGCGCCCCGAGGAGCGTCTTGCCACATGTCACCACTGGGTCTGAATGAGCTTCTCCAGGAGAGAGGCCCAACCAAGACGCGCCCTGAGGAGCGTCTTGCCACATGCCAACACTGGGTCTGACAGAGGGCCTCCAGGAGAGAGGCCCAAGCAAGACGCACCCCGAGGAGTGTCTTGCCACATGTCACCACTGGGTCTGACTGAGCGCCTCCAGGAGAGAGGCCCAAGCAAGACGCGCCCCGAGGAGCGTCTTGTCACATGTCAACACTGGGTCTTTCTGAGCGCCTCCAGGAGAGAAGCCCAAGCAAGACGCGCCCCGAGGAGCGTCTTTCCACATCTCAGCACTCGGTCTGACTGAGCGCCTCCAGGAGAGAGGCCAAAGCAAGACGCGCCCCGAGGAGCGTCTTGCCACATGTCAACAATGGGTATGACTGAGGGCCTCCAGGAGAGAAGCCCAAGCAAGACGCGCCCCGAGGAGCGTCTTGAGACATGTGAACACTGGGTCTGACAGAGGGCCTCCAGGAGAGAGGCCCAAGCAAGACGCGCCCCGAGGAGTGTCTTGCCACATGTCACCACTTGGTCTGACTGAGATCCTCCAGGAGAGAGGCCCAAGCAACACGCGCCCCGAGGAGCGTCAGGCCACATGTCACTACTCAGTCTGACTGAGCGCCTCCAGGAGAGAGGCCCAAGTAAGACGCGCCCTGAGGAGCGTCTTGCCACGTGTCAACACTGGGTCTGATTGAGGGCCTCCAGGAGAGAGGCCCAAGCAAGACGTGCCCCGAGGAGCGTCTTGCCACATGTCAACAATGGGTCTGACTGAGGGCCTCCAGGAGAGAGGCCCAAGCAAGACGCGCCCCGAGGAGCGTCTTGCCACATGTCACTACTCGGTCTGACTGAGCGCCTCAGGGAGAGAGGTCCAAGCAAGAAGCGCCCCGAGGAGCGTCTTGCCACATGTCAACACTGGGTCTGACTGAGTGCCTCCATGAGAGAATCCCCAGCAAGACGCGCCCCGAGGAGCGTCTTGCCACATGTCACTACTCGGTCTGTTTGAGCGCCTCCAGGAGAGAGGCCCAAGCAAGACGTGCCCCGAGGAGCGTCTTGCCACTTGTCAACAATGGGTCGACTGAGGACCTCCAGGAGAGAAGCCCAAGCAAGACGCGCCCCGAGGAGCGTCTTGCCACATGTCAACACTGGGTCTGACTGAGCGCCTCCAGGAGAGAGGCCCAACCAAGACACGCCCCGAGGAGCGTCTTGACACATGTCAACACTGGGTCTGACTGACGGCCTCCACGAGAGAAGCCCAAGCAAGACGCGCCCCGAGCAGAGTCTTGCCACATGTCAACACTCGGTCTGACAGAGGGCATCCAGGAGAGAGGCCCAAGCAATACGCGCCCCGAGGAGCGTCTTGCCACATGTCACCACTGGGTCTGACTGAGCTTCTCCAGGAGAGAGGCCCAACCAAGACGCGCCCTGAGGAGCGTCTTGCCACATGCCAACACTGGGTCTGACAGAGGGCCTCCAGGAGAGAGGCCCAAGCAAGACGCGCCCCGAGGAGTGTCTTGCCACATGTCACCACTGGGTCTGACAGAGCGCCTCCAGGAGAGAGGCCCAAGCAAGACGCGCCCCGAGGAGCGTCTTGTCACATGTCAACACTGGGTCTTTCTGAGCGCCTCCAGGAGAGAAGCCCAAGCAAGACGCGCCCCGAGGAGCGTCTTTCCACATCTCAGCACTCGGTCTGACTGAGCGCCTCCAGGAGAGAGGCCAAAGCAAGACGCGCTCCGAGGAGCGTCTTGCCACATGTCAACAATGGGTATGACTGAGGGCCTCCAGGAGAGAAGCCCAAGCAAGACGCGCCCCGAGGAGCGTCTTGAGACATGTGAACACTGGGTCTGACAGAGGGCCTCCAGGAGAGAGGCCCAAGCAAGACGCGCCCCGAGGAGTGTCTTGCCACATGTCACCACTTGGTCTGACTGAGCGCCTCCAGGAGAGAGGCCCAAGCAACACGCGCCCCGAGGAGCGTCAGGCCACATGTCACTACTCAGTCTGACTGAGCGCCTCCAGGAGAGAGGCCCAAGTAAGACGCGCCCCGAGGAGCGTCTTGCCACGTGTCAACACTGGGTCTGATTGAGGGCCTTCTGGAGAGAGGCCCAAGCAAGACGCGCCCCGAGGAGCGTCTTGCCACATGTCACTACTCGGTCTGACTGAGCGCCTCCAGGAGAGAGGCCCAAGCAAGACGTGCCCCGAGGAGCGTCTTGCCACATGTCAACAATGGGTCTGACTGAGGGCCTCCAGGAGAGAGGCCCAAGCAAGACGCGCCCCGAGGAGCGTCTTGCCACATGTCAACACTGGGTCTGACTGAGGGCCTCCAGGAGAGAAGCCCGAGGAGCGTCTTGCCACATGTCACTACTCAGTCTGACTGAGCGCCTCCAGGAGAGAGGCCCAAGTAAGACGCGCCCCGAGGAGCGTCTTGCCACGTGTCAACACTGGGTCTGATTGAGGGCCTTCTGGAGAGAGGCCCAAGCAAGACGTGCCCCGAGGAGCGTCTTGCCACATGTCAACAATGAGTCTGACTGAGGGCCTCCAGGAGAGAAGCCCAAGCAAGACGCGCCCCGAGGACAGTCTTGCCACATGTCAACACTGGGTCTGACTGAGGGCCTCCAGGAGAGTGGCCCAAATAAGACGCGCCCCGAGGAGCGTCTTGCCACATGTCAACACTGGGTCTGACTGAGGGTCTCCAGGAGAGAAGCCCAAGCAAGATGCGCCCCGAGGAGCGTCTTGCCACATGTCAGCACTCAGTCTGACTGAGCGCCTCCAGGAGAGAGGCCCAAGCAAGACGCGCCCCGAGGAGCGTCTTGCCACATGTCAACACTGGGTCTGACTGAGCGCCTCCAGGAGAGAGGCCCAAGCAAGATGCACCCCGAGGAGCGTCTTGCCACATGTGAACACTGGGTCTGACTGAGCGCCTCCAGGAGAGAGGCCCAAGCAAGACGCGCCCGGAGGAGCGTCTTGCAACATGTCAGCACTCGGTCTGACTGAGCGCCTCCAGGAGAGAGGCCCAAGCAAGACGCGCCCCGAGGAGGGTCTTGACACATGTCTCCTCTGGGTCTGACTGAGCGCCTCCAGGAGAGAGGCCCAAGCAAGACGTGCCCCGAGGAGCGTCTTGCCACATGTCAACACTGGGTCTGACTGAGCACCTCCAGGAGAGAAGCCCAAGCAAGACGCGCCCCGAGGAGCGTCAGGCCACATGTCACTACTCAGTCTGACTGAGCGCCTCCAGGAGAGAGGCCCAAGTAAGACGCGCCCCGAGGAGCGTCTTGCGACGTGTCAACACTGGGTCTGATTGAGGGCCTCCAGGAGAGAGGCCCAAGCAAGACGTGCCCCGAGGAGCGTCTTGCCACATGTCAACAATGGGTCTGACTGAGGGCCTCCAGGAGAGAGGCCCAAGCAAAGACGCGCCCCGAGGAGCGTCTTGCCACATGTCACTACTCGGTCTGACTGAGCGCCTCAGGGAGAGAGGTCCAAGCAAGAAGCGCCCCGAGGAGCGTCTTGCCACATGTCAACACTGGGTCTGACTGAGTGCCTCCATGAGAGAAGCCCCAGCAAGACGCGCCCGGAGGAGCGTCTTGCCACATGTCACTACTCGGTCTGTTTGAGCGCCTCCAGGAGAGAGGCCCAAGCAAGACGTGCCCCGAGGAGCGTCTTGCCACATGTCAACAATGGGTCGACTGAGGACCTCCAGGAGAGAAGCCCAAGCAAGACGCGCGCCGAGGAGCGTCTTGCCACATGTCAACACTGGGTCTGACTGAGCGCCTCCAGGAGAGAGGCCCAACCAAGACACGCCCCGAGTAGCGTCTTGACACATGTCAACACTGGGTCTGACTGACGGCCTCCACGAGAGAAGCCCAAGCAAGACGCGCCCCGAGCAGAGTCTTGCCACATGTCAACACTCGGTCTGACAGAGGGCATCCAGGAGAGAGGCCCAAGCAATACGCGCCCCGAGGAGCGTCTTGCCACATGTCACCACTGGGTCTGACTGAATTTCTCCAGGAGAGAGGCCCAACCAAGACGCGCCCTGAGGAGCATCTTGCCACATGCCAACACTAGGTCTGACAGAGGGCCTCCAGGAGAGAGGCCCAAGCAAGACGCGCCCCGAGGAGTGTCTTGCCACATGTCACCACTGGGTCTGACAGAGCGCCTCCAGGAGAGAGGCCCAAGCAAGACGCGCCCCGAGGAGCGTCTTGTCACATGTCAACACTGGGTCTTTCTGAGCGCCTCCAGGAGAGAAGCCCAAGCAAGACGCGCCCCGAGGAGCGTCTTTCCACATCTCAGCACTCGGTCTGACTGAGCGCCTCCAGGAGAGAGGCCAAAGCAAGACACGCTCCGAGGAGCGTCTTGCCACATGTCAACAATGGGTATGACTGAGGGCCTCCAGGAGAGAAGCCCAAGCAAGACGCGCCCCGAGGAGCGTCTTGAGACATGTGAACACTGGGTCTGACAGAGGGCCTCCAGGAGAGAGGCCCTCGCAAGACGCGCCCCGAGGAGTGTCTTGCCACATGTCACCACTTGGTCTGACTGAGCGCCTCCAGGAGAGAGGCCCAAGCAAGACGCGCCCCGAGGAGCGTCTTGCCACATGTCACTACTCGGTCTGACTGAGCGCCTCCAGGAGAGAGGCCCAAGCAAGACGTGCCCCGAGGAGCGTCTTGCCACATGTCAACAATGGGTCTGACTGAGGGCCTCCAGGAGAGAGGCCCAAGCAAGACGCGCCCCGAGGAGCGTCTTGCCACATGTCAACACTGGGTCTGACTGAGGGCCTCCAGGAGAGAAGCCCGAGGAGCGTCTTGCCACATGTCACCTCTGGGTCTGACTGAGCTCCTCCAGGAGAGAGGCGCAAGCAAGAAACGCCCGAGGAGCATCTTGACACATGTCAACACTGGGTCTGACTGAGCGCCTCCAGGAGAGAGGCCCCAGCAAGACGCGCCCCGAGGAGCGTCTTGCCACATGTCAGCACTCGGTCTGACTGAGCGCCTCCAGGAGAGAGGCCCAAACAAGAAGCGCCCCGAGGAGCGTCTTGCCACATGTCAACAATGGGTCTGACTGAGGGCCTCCATGAGAGAAGCCCCAGCAAGACGCGCCCCGAGGAGCGTCTTGCCACATGTCAACAATGGGTCTGACTGAGGGCCTCCAGGAGAGAAGCCAAAGCAAGACGCGCCCCGAGGAGCTTCTTTCCACATGTCAACAATGGGTCTTACTGAGGGCCTCCATGAGAGAAGCCCAAGCAAGACGCGCCCCGAGGAGTGTCTTGCCACATGTCAACACTGTGTCTGACTGAGCGCCTCCAGGAGAGAGGCCCAAGCAAGACGCGCCCCGAGGAGCGTCTTGCCACGTGTCAACACTAGGTCTGACTTAGCGCCTCCAGGAGAGAGGCCCAAGCAAGATGCGCCCCAAGGAGCGTCTTGCCATGTTTCACCACTGGGTCTGACTGAGCTCCTCCAGGAGAGAGGCCCCAGCAAGACGCGCCCCGAGGAGCGTCTTGCCTTATGTCAGCACTCGGTCTGACTGAGCGCCTCCAGGAGAGAGGCCCAAGCAAGACGCGCCCCGAGGAGCGTCTTGCCACATGTCACTACTCGGTCTAACTGAGCGCCTCCAGGAGAGAGGTCCAAGCAAGACGCGCCCCGAGGAGCGTCTTGCAAAATGTCACTACTCGGTCTGACTGAGCGCCTCCAGGAGGGAGGTCCAAGCAAGACGCGCCCCGAGGTGCATCTTGCCACATGTCACTACTCGGTCTGACTGAGCGCCTCCAGGAGAGAGGCCCAAGCAAGACGTGCCCCGAGGAGCGTCTTGCCACATGTAAACAATGGGTCTGACTGAGGGCCTCCAGGAGAGAAGCCCAAGCAAGACACGCCCCGAGGAGCGTCTTGACACATGTCAACACTGGGTCGGACTGAGGGCCTCCATGAGAGAAGCCCAAGCAAGACGCGCCCCGAGGAGAGTCTTGCCACATGTCAACACTCGGTCTGAAAGAGGGCATTCAGGAGAGAGGCCCAAGCAATACTCGCCCCGAGGAGCGTCTTGCCACATGTCACCACTGGGTCTGAATTAGCGCCTCCAGGAGAGAGGCCCAACCAAGACGCGCCCCGAGGAGTGTCTTGCCACATGCCAACACTGGGTCTGACTGAGCGCCTCCATGAGAGACGCCCAAGCAAGACGCGCCCCGAGGAGCGTCTTGCCACGTGTCAACAATGGGGCGGACTGAGCGCCTCCAGGAGAGAGGCCCAAGCAAGACGCACCCTGAGGAGCGTCTTTCCACGTGTCACCACTGGGTCTGACTGAGCGCCTCCAGGAGAGAGGCCCAAGCAAGACGCGCCCCGAGGAGCGTCTTGCCACATGTCAACACTGGGTCTGACTGAGCCTCTCCAGGAGAGAGGCCTAAGCAAGACGCGCCCCGAGGAGCGTCTTGCCACATGTCAACAATGGGTCTGACTGAGGGCCTCCAGGAGAGAGGCCCAAGCAAGATGCGCCCGGAGGAGCGTCTTGCCACATGTCAACACTGGGTCTGACAGATGGCCTCCAGGAGAAAGGCCCAAGCAAGACGCGCCCCGAGGAGCGTCTTGCCACATGTCACCTCTGGTTCTGACTGAGCGCCTCCAGGAGAGAGGCCCAAGCAAGACGTGCCCCGAGGAGTGTCTTGTCACATGTCAACACTGGGTCTGTCTGAGCGCCTCCAGGAGAGAAGCTCAAGCAAGACGCGCCCCGAGGCGCGTCTTGCCACATGTCAACAATGGGTCTGACTTAGGGCCTCCAGGAGAGAAGCCCAAGCAAGACGCGCCCCGAGGAGCGTCTTGACACATGTCAACACTGGGTCTGACAGAGGGCCTCCACGAGAGAGGCCCAAACAAGACGCGCCCCGAGGAGTGTCATGCCACATGTCACCACTGTGTCTGACTGAGCGCCTCCAGGAGAGAGGCCCAAGCAAGACGCGCCCCGAGATGCGTCTTGCCACGTGTCAACACTGGGTCTGATTGAGGGCCTTCTGGAGAGAGGCCCAAGCAAGACGCGCCCCGAGGAGCGTCCTGCCACATGTCAACAATGGTTCTTACTGAGGGCCTCCGGGAGAGAAGCCCAAGCAAGACACGCCCCGAGGAGCTTCTTGCCACATGTCAGCACTCGGTCTGACTGAGCGCCTCCAGGAGAGAGGCCAAAGCAAGACGCCCCCCGAGGAGCGTCTTGCCACATGTCAACACTGGGTCTGACTGAGCACTTCCAGGAGAGAAGCCCAAGCAAGACGCTCCCCGAGGAGCGTCAGGCCACATGTCACTACTCAGTCTGACTGAGCGCCTCCAGGAGAGAGGCCCAAGTAAGACGCGCCCCGAGGAGCGTCTTGCGACGTGTCAACACTGGGTCTGATTGAGGGCCTCCAGGAGAGAGGCCCAAGCAAGACGTGCCCCGAGGAGCGTCTTGCCACATGTCAACAATGGGTCTGACTGAGGGCCTCCAGGAGAGAGGCCCAAGCAAAGACGCGCCCCGAGGAGCGTCTTGCCACATGTCACTACTCGGTCTGACTGAGCGCCTCAGGGAGAGAGGTCCAAGCAAGAAGCGCCCCGAGGAGCGTCTTGCCACATGTCAACACTGGGTCTGACTGAGTGCCTCCATGAGAGAAGCCCCAGCAAGACGCGCCCCGAGGAGCGTCTTGCCACATGTCACTACTCGGTCTGTTTGAGCGCCTCCAGGAGAGAGGCCCAAGCAAGACGTGCCCCGAGGAGCGTCTTGCCACATGTCAACAATGGGTCGACTGAGGACCTCCAGGAGAGAAGCCCAAGCAAGACGCGCCCCGAGGAGCGTCTTGCCACATGTCAACACTGGGTCTGACTGAGCGCCTCCAGGAGAGAGGCCCAACCAAGACACGCCCCGAGGAGCGTCTTGACACTTGTCAACACTGGGTCTGACTGACGGCCTCCACGAGAGAAGCCCAAGCAAGACGCGCCCCGAGCAGAGTCTTGCCACATGTCAACACTCGGTCTGACAGAGGGCATCCAGGAGAGAGGCCCAAGCAATACGCGCCCCGAGGAGCGTCTTGCCACATGTCACCACTGGGTCTGACTGAATTTCTCCAGGAGAGAGGCCCAACCAAGACGCGCCCTGAGGAGCATCTTGCCACATGCCAACACTAGGTCTGACAGAGGGCCTCCAGGAGAGAGGCCCAAGCAAGACGCGCCCCGAGGAGTGTCTTGCCACATGTCACCACTGGGTCTGACAGAGCGCCTCCAGGAGAGAGGCCCAAGCAAGACGCGCCCCGAGGAGCGTCTTGTCACATGTCAACACTGGGTCTTTCTGAGCGCCTCCAGGAGAGAAGCCCAAGCAAGACGCGCCCCGAGGAGCGTCTTTCCACATCTCAGCACTCGGTCTGACTGAGCGCCTCCAGGAGAGAGGCCAAAGCAAGACACGCTCCGAGGAGCGTCTTGCCACATGTCAACAATGGGTATGACTGAGGGCCTCCAGGAGAGAAGCCCAAGCAAGACGCGCCCCGAGGAGCGTCTTGAGACATGTGAACACTGGGTCTGACAGAGGGCCTCCAGGAGAGAGGCCCTCGCAAGACGCGCCCCGAGGAGTGTCTTGCCACATGTCACCACTTGGTCTGACTGAGCGCCTCCAGGAGAGAGGCCCAAGCAAGACGCGCCCCGAGGAGCGTCTTGCCACATGTCACTACTCGGTCTGACTGAGCGCCTCCAGGAGAGAGGCCCAAGCAAGACGTGCCCCGAGGAGCGTCTTGCCACATGTCAACAATGGGTCTGACTGAGGGCCTCCAGGAGAGAGGCCCAAGCAAGACGCGCCCCGAGGAGCGTCTTGCCACATGTCAACACTGGGTCTGACTGAGGGCCTCCAGGAGAGAAGCCCGAGGAGCGTCTTGCCACATGTCACCTCTGGGTCTGACTGAGCTCCTCCAGGAGAGAGGCGCAAGCAAGAAACGCCCGAGGAGCATCTTGACACATGTCAACACTGGGTCTGACTGAGCGCCTCCAGGAGAGAGGCCCCAGCAAGACGCGCCCCGAGGAGCGTCTTGCCACATGTCAGCACTCGGTCTGACTGAGCGCCTCCAGGAGAGAGGCCCAAACAAGAAGCGCCCCGAGGAGCGTCTTGCCACATGTCAACAATGGGTCTGACTGAGGGCCTCCAGGAGAGAAGCCCAAGCAAGAAGCGCCCCGAGGAGCGTCTTGCCACATGTCAACACTGGGTCTAATTGAGCGCCTCCAGGAGAGAGGCCCAAGCAAGACGCGCCCCGAGGAGCGTCTTGCCACATGTCACTACTCAGTCTGACTGAGCGCCTCCAGGAGAGAGGTCCAAGCAACACGCGCCCCGAGGAGCGTCTTGCCACATTTCAACACTGGGTCTGACTGAGTGCCTCCATGAGAGAAGCCCCAGCAAGACGCGCCCCGAGGAGCGTCTTGCCACATGTCAACAATGGGTCTGACTGAGGGCCTCCAGGAGAGAAGCCAAAGCAAGACGCGCCCCGAGGAGCTTCTTTCCACATGTCAACAATGGGTCTTACTGAGGGCCTCCATGAGAGAAGCCCAAGCAAGACGCGCCCCGAGGAGTGTCTTGCCACATGTCAACACTGTGTCTGACTGAGCGCCTCCAGGAGAGAGGCCCAAGCAAGACGCGCCCCGAGGAGCGTCTTGCCACGTGTCAACACTAGGTCTGACTTAGCGCCTCCAGGAGAGAGGCCCAAGCAAGATGCGCCCCGAGGAGCGTCTTGCCATGTTTCACCACTGGGTCTGACTGAGCTCCTCCAGGAGAGAGGCCCCAGCAAGACGCGCCCCGAGGAGCGTCTTGCCTTATGTCAGCACTCGGTCTGACTGAGCGCCTCCAGGAGAGAGGCCCAAGCAAGACGCGCCCCGAGGAGCGTCTTGCCACATGTCACTACTCGGTCTAACTGAGCGCCTCCAGGAGAGAGGTCCAAGCAAGACGCGCCCCGAGGAGCGTCTTGCAAAATGTCACTACTCGGTCTGACTGAGCGCCTCCAGGAGGGAGGTCCAAGCAAGACGCGCCCCGAGGTGCATCTTGCCACATGTCACTACTCGGTCTGACTGAGCGCCTCCAGGAGAGAGGCCCAAGCAAGACGTGCCCCGAGGAGCGTCTTGCCACATGTCAACAATGGGTCTGACTGAGGGCCTCCAGGAGAGAAGCCCAAGCAAGACACGCCCCGAGGAGCGTCTTGACACATGTCAACACTGGGTCGGACTGAGGGCCTCCATGAGAGAAGCCCAAGCAAGACGCGCCCCGAGGAGAGTCTTGCCACATGTCAACACTCGGTCTGAAAGAGGGCATTCAGGAGAGAGGCCCAAGCAATACTCGCCCCGAGGAGCGTCTTGCCACATGTCACCACTGGGTCTGAATTAGCGCCTCCAGGAGAGAGGCCCAACCAAGACGCGCCCCGAGGAGTGTCTTGCCACATGCCAACACTGGGTCTGACTGAGCGCCTCCATGAGAGACGCCCAAGCAAGACGCGCCCCGAGGAGCGTCTTGCCACGTGTCAACACTGGGTCTGACTGAGCGCCTCCAGGAGAGAGGCCCAAGCAAGACGCACCCTGAGGAGCGTCTTTCCACGTGTCACCACTGGGTCTGACTGAGCGCCTCCAGGAGAGAGGCCCAAGCAAGACGCGCCCCGAGGAGCGTCTTGCCACATGTCAACACTGGGTCTGACTGAGCCTCTCCAGGAGAGAGGCCTAAGCAAGACGCGCCCCGAGGAGCGTCTTGCCACATGTCAACAATGGGTCTGACTGAGGGCCTCCAGGAGAGAGGCCCAAGCAAGATGCGCCCGGAGGAGCGTCTTGCCACATGTCAACACTGGGTCTGACAGAGGGCCTCCAGGAGAAAGGCCCAAGCAAGACGCGCCCCGAGGAGCGTCTTGCCACATGTCACCTCTGGTTCTGACTGAGCGCCTCCAGGAGAGAGGCCCAAGCAAGACGTGCCCCGAGGAGTGTCTTGTCACATGTCAACACTGGGTCTGTCTGAGCGCCTCCAGGAGAGAAGCTCAAGCAAGACGCGCCCCGAGGAGCGTCTTGCCACATGTCAACAATGGGTCTGACTTAGGGCCTCCAGGAGAGAAGCCCAAGCAAGACGCGCCCCGAGGAGCGTCTTGACACATGTCAACACTGGGTCTGACAGAGGGCCTCCACGAGAGAGGCCCAAGCAAGACGCGCCCCGAGGAGTGTCATGCCACATGTCACCACTGTGTCTGACTGAGCGCCTCCAGGAGAGAGGCCCAAGCAAGACGCGCCCCGAGATGCGTCTTGCCACGTGTCAACACTGGGTCTGATTGAGGGCCTTCTGGAGAGAGGCCCAAGCAAGACGCGCCCCGAGGAGCGTCCTGCCACATGTCAACAATGGTTCTTACTGAGGGCCTCCGGGAGAGAAGCCCAAGCAAGACACGCCCCGAGGAGCTTCTTGCCACATGTCAGCACTCGGTCTGACTGAGCGCCTCCAGGAGAGAGGCCAAAGCAAGACGCCCCCCGAGGAGCGTCTTGACACATGTCAACACTGGGTCTGACAGAGGGCCTCCATGAGAGAGGCCCAAGCAAGACGCGCCCTGAGGAGTGTCTTGCCAAATGTCAACACTGGGTCTGACTGAGCGCCTCAGGGAGAGAGGTCCAAGCAAGACGCGCCCCGAGGAGCGTCTTGCCACATGTCAACACTGGGTCTGACTGAGTGCCTCCATGAGAGAGGCCCAACCAAGACACGCCCCGAGGATCGTCTTGACACATGTCAACACTGGATCTGACTGAGGGCCTCCTCGAGAGAAGCCCAAGCAAGACGCGCCCCGAGCAGAGTCTTGCCACATGTGAACACTGGGTCTGACAGAGGGCATCCAGGAGAGAGGCCCAAGCAATACGCGCCCCGAGGAGCGTCTTGCCACATGTCACCACTGGGTCTGACTGAGCTTCTCCAGGAGAGAGGCCCAACCAAGACGCGCCCCGAGGAGCGTCTTTCCACATGTCAGCACTCGGTCTGACTGAGCGCCTCCAGGAGAGAAGCCCAAGCAACACGCGCCCCGAGGCGCGTCAGGCCACATGTCACTACTCAGTCTGACTGAGCGCCTCCAGTAGAGAGGCCCAAGTAAGACGCGCCCCGAGGAGCGTCTTGCCACGTGTCAACAATGGGTATGACTGAGGGCCTCCAGAAGAGAAGCCCAAGCAAGACGCGCCCCGAGGAGCGTCTTGACACATGTCAACACTGGGTCTGACAGAGGGCCTCCAGGAGAGAGGCCCAAGCAAGACGCGCCCCGAGGAGTGTCTTGCCACATGTCACCACTTGGTCTGACTGAGCGCCTCCAGGAGAGAGGCCCAAGCAACACGCGCCCCGAGGAGCGTCAGGCCACATGTCACTACTCAGTCTGACTGAGCGCCTCCAGGAGAGAGGCCCAAGTAAGACGCGCCCCGAGGAGCGTCTTGCCACGTGTCAATACTGGGTCTGATTGAGGGCCTTCTGGAGAGAGGCCCAAGCAAGACGTGCCCCGAGGAGCGTCTTGCCACATGTCAACAATGGGTCTGACTGAGGGCCTCCAGGAGAGTGGCCCAAATAAGACGCGCCCCGAGGAGCGTCTTGCCACATGTCAACACTGGGTCTGACTGAGGGTCTCCAGGAGAGAAGCCCAAGCAAGATGCGCCCCGAGGAGCGTCTTGCCACATGTCAGCACTCGGTCTGACTGAGCGCCTCCAGGAGAGAGGCCCAAGCAAGACGCGCCCCGAGGAGCGTCTTGCCACATGTCAACACTGGGTCTGACTGAGCGCCTCCAGGAGAGAGGCCCAAGCAAGATGCACCCCGAGGAGCGTCTTGCCACATGTGAACACTGGGTCTGACTGAGCGCCTCCAGGAGAGAGGCCCAAGCAAGACGCCCCCGGAGGAGCGTCTTGCAACATGTCAGCACTCGGTCTGACTGAGCGCCTCCAGGAGAGAGGCCCAAGCAAGACGCGCCCCGAGGAGGGTCTTGACACATGTCTCCTCTGGGTCTGACTGAGCGCCTCCAGGAGAGAGGCCCAAGCAAGACGTGCCCCGAGGAGCGTCTTGCCACATGTCAACACTGGGTCTGACTGAGCACCTCCAGGAGAGAGGCCCAAGCAAGACGCGCCCCGAGGAGCGTCTTGCCACATGTCACTACTCGGTCTGACTGAGCGCCTCAGGGAGAGAGGTCCAAGCAAGACGCGCCCCGAGGAGCGTCTTGCCACATGTCAACACTGGGTCTGACTGAGTGCCTCCATGAGAGAAGCCCCAGCAAGACGCGCCCCAGCAAGACGCGCCCCGAGGAGCGTCTTGCCACATGTCACTACTCGGTCTGTTTGAGCGCCTCCAGGAGAGAGGCCCAAGCAAGACGTGCCCCGAGGAGCGTCTTGCCACATGTCAACAATGGGTCTGACTGAGGACCTCCAGGAGAGAAGCCCAAGCAAGACGCGCCCCGAGGAGCGTCTTGCCACATGTCAACACTGGGTCTGACTGAGCGCCTCCAGGAGAGAGGCCCAACCAAGACACGCCCCGAGGAGCGTCTTGACACATGTCAACACTGGGTCTGACTGACGGCCTCCACGAGAGAAGCCCAAGCAAGACGCGCCCCGAGCAGTCTTGCCACATGTCAACACTCGGTCTGACAGAGGGCATCCAGGAGAGAGGCCCAAGCAATACGCGCCCCGAGGAGCGTCTTGCCACATGTCACCACTGGGTCTGACTGAGCTTCTCCAGGAGAGAGGCCCAACCAAGACGCGCCCTGAGGAGCGTCTTGCCACATGCCAACACTGGGTCTGACAGAGGGCCTCCAGGAGACTGGCCCAAGCAAGACGCGCCCCGAGGAGTGTCTTGCCACATGTCACCACTGGGTCTGACTGAGCGCCTCCAGGAGAGAGGCCCAAGCAAGACGCGCCCCGAGGAGCGTCTTGTCACATGTCAACACTGGGTCTTTCTGAGCGCCTCCAGGAGAGAAGCCCAAGCAAGACGCGCCCCGAGGAGTGTCTTGCCACATGTCACCACTTGGTCTGACTGAGCGCCTCCAGGAGAGAGGCCCAAGCAACACGCGCCCCGAGGAGCGTCAGGCCACATGTCACTACTTAGTCTGACTGAGCGCCTCCAGGAGAGAGGCCCAAGTAAGACGCGCCCCGAGAAGCGTCTTGCCACGTGTCAACACTGGGTCTGATTGAGGGCCTTCTGGAGAGAGGCCCAAGCAAGACGCACCCCGAGGAGCGTCTTGCCACATGTCACTACTCGGTCTGACTGAGCGCCTCCAGGAGAGAGGCCCAAGCAAGACGTGCCCCGAGGAGCGTCTTGCCACATGTCAACAATGGGTCTGACTGAGGGCCTCCAGGAGAGAGGCCCAAGCAAGACGCGCCCCGAGCAGAGTCTTGCCACATGTGAACACTGGGTCTGACAGAGGGCATCCAGGAGAGAGGCCCAAGCAATACGCGCCCCGAGGAGCGTCTTGCCACATGTCACCACTGGGTCTGACTGAGCTTCTCCAGGAGAGAGGCCCAACCAAGACGCGCCCCGAGGAGCGTCTTTCCACATGTCAGCACTCGGTCTGACTGAGCGCCTCCAGGAGAGAAGCCCAAGCAACACGCGCCCCGAGGCGCGTCAGGCCACATGTCACTACTCAGTCTGACTGAGCGCCTCCAGTAGAGAGGCCCAAGTAAGACGCGCCCCGAGGAGCGTCTTGCCACGTGTCAACAATGGGTATGACTGAGGGCCTCCAGAAGAGAAGCCCAAGCAAGACGCGCCCCGAGGAGCGTCTTGACACATGTCAACACTGGGTCTGACAGAGGGCCTCCAGGAGAGAGGCCCAAGCAAGACGCGCCCCGAGGAGTGTCTTGCCACATGTCACCACTTGGTCTGACTGAGCGCCTCCAGGAGAGAGGCCCAAGCAACACGCGCCCCGAGGAGCGTCAGGCCACATGTCACTACTCAGTCTGACTGAGCGCCTCCAGGAGAGAGGCCCAAGTAAGACGCGCCCCGAGGAGCGTCTTGCCACGTGTCAATACTGGGTCTGATTGAGGGCCTTCTGGAGAGAGGCCCAAGCAAGACGTGCCCCGAGGAGCGTCTTGCCACATGTCAACAATGGGTCTGACTGAGGGCCTCCAGGAGAGAAGCCCAAGCAAGACGCGCCCCGAGGACAGTCTTGCCTCATGTCAACACTGGGTCTGACTGAGGGCCTCCAGGAGAGTGGCCCAAATAAGACGCGCCCCGAGGAGCGTCTTGCCACATGTCAACACTGGGTCTGACTGAGGGTCTCCAGGAGAGAAGCCCAAGCAAGATGCGCCCCGAGGAGCGTCTTGCCACATGTCAGCACTCGGTCTGACTGAGCGCCTCCAGGAGAGAGGCCCAAGCAAGACGCGCCCCGAGGAGCGTCTTGCCACATGTCAACACTGGGTCTGACTGAGCGCCTCCAGGAGAGAGGCCCAAGCAAGATGCACCCCGAGGAGCGTCTTGCCACATGTGAACACTGGGTCTGACTGAGCGCCTCCAGGAGAGAGGCCCAAGCAAGACGCCCCCGGAGGAGCGTCTTGCAACATGTCAGCACTCGGTCTGACTGAGCGCCTCCAGGAGAGAGGCCCAAGCAAGACGCGCCCCGAGGAGGGTCTTGACACATGTCTCCTCTGGGTCTGACTGAGCGCCTCCAGGAGAGAGGCCCAAGCAAGACGTGCCCCGAGGAGCGTCTTGCCACATGTCAACACTGGGTCTGACTGAGCACCTCCAGGAGAGAGGCCCAAGCAAGACGCGCCCCGAGGAGCGTCTTGCCACATGTCACTACTCGGTCTGACTGAGCGCCTCAGGGAGAGAGGTCCAAGCAAGACGCGCCCCGAGGAGCGTCTTGCCACATGTCAACACTGGGTCTGACTGAGTGCCTCCATGAGAGAAGCCCCAGCAAGACGCGCCCCAGCAAGACGCGCCCCGAGGAGCGTCTTGCCACATGTCACTACTCGGTCTGTTTGAGCGCCTCCAGGAGAGAGGCCCAAGCAAGACGTGCCCCGAGGAGCGTCTTGCCACATGTCAACAATGGGTCTGACTGAGGACCTCCAGGAGAGAAGCCCAAGCAAGACGCGCCCCGAGGAGCGTCTTGCCACATGTCAACACTGGGTCTGACTGAGCGCCTCCAGGAGAGAGGCCCAACCAAGACACGCCCCGAGGAGCGTCTTGACACATGTCAACACTGGGTCTGACTGACGGCCTCCACGAGAGAAGCCCAAGCAAGACGCGCCCCGAGCAGTCTTGCCACATGTCAACACTCGGTCTGACAGAGGGCATCCAGGAGAGAGGCCCAAGCAATACGCGCCCCGAGGAGCGTCTTGCCACATGTCACCACTGGGTCTGACTGAGCTTCTCCAGGAGAGAGGCCCAACCAAGACGCGCCCTGAGGAGCGTCTTGCCACATGCCAACACTGGGTCTGACAGAGGGCCTCCAGGAGAGAGGCCCAAGCAAGACGCGCCCCGAGGAGTGTCTTGCCACATGTCACCACTGGGTCTGACTGAGCGCCTCCAGGAGAGAGGCCCAAGCAAGACGCGCCCCGAGGAGCGTCTTGTCACATGTCAACACTGGGTCTTTCTGAGCGCCTCCAGGAGAGAAGCCCAAGCAAGACGCGCCCCGAGGAGTGTCTTGCCACATGTCACCACTTGGTCTGACTGAGCGCCTCCAGGAGAGAGGCCCAAGCAACACGCGCCCCGAGGAGCGTCAGGCCACATGTCACTACTTAGTCTGACTGAGCGCCTCCAGGAGAGAGGCCCAAGTAAGACGCGCCCCGAGAAGCGTCTTGCCACGTGTCAACACTGGGTCTGATTGAGGGCCTTCTGGAGAGAGGCCCAAGCAAGACGCGCCCCGAGGAGCGTCTTGCCACATGTCACTACTCGGTCTGACTGAGCGCCTCCAGGAGAGAGGCCCAAGCAAGACGTGCCCCGAGGAGCGTCTTGCCACATGTCAACAATGGGTCTGACTGAGGGCCTCCAGGAGAGAGGCCCAAGCAAGACGCGCCCCGAGGAGCGTCTTGCCACATGTCAACAATGGTTCTTACTGAGGGCCTCCGGGAGAGAAGCCCAAGCAAGACGCGCCCTGATGAGCTTCTTGCCACATGTCAGCACTCGGTCTGACTGAGCGCCTCCAGGAGAGAGGCCCAAGCAAGACGTGCCCCGAGGAGCGTCTTGCCACATGTCAACAATGGGTCTGACTGAGGGCCTCCAGGAGAGAAGCCCAAGCAAGACGCGCCCCGAGGAGCGTCTTGCCACATGTCAACTCTGGGTCTGACTGAGCGCCTCCAGGAGAGAGGCCCAAGCAAGATGCGCCCCGAGGAGTGTCTTGCCACATGTCAACAAAGGGTCTTACTGAGGGCCTCCAGTAGAGAAGACGAAGCAAGATGCGCCCCGAGGAGCGTCTTGCCACATGTCAACACTGGGTCTGACTGAGCACCTCCAGGAGAGAGGCCCAAGCAAGACGCGCCCCGAGGAGCGTCTTGCCACATGTCAGCACTCGGTCTGACTGAGCGCCTCCAGGAGAGAGGCCCAAGCAAGAAGCGCCCCGAGGAGAGTCTTGCCACATGTCAACAATGGGTCTGACTGAGGGCCTCCAGGAGAGAAGCCCAAGCAAGACGCACCCCAAGGAGCGTCTTGCCACATGTCAACACTGGGTCTGACTGAGCACCTCCAGGAGAGAGGCCCAAGCAAGATGCGCCCCGAGGAGCATCTTGCCATGTGTCACCACTGGGTCTGACTGAGCGCCTCCAGGAGAGAGGCCCAACCAAGACGCGCCCTGAGGAGCGTCTTGCCACATGCCAACACTGGGTCTGACAGTGGGCCTCCAGGAGAGAGGCCCAAGAAAGACGCGCCCCGAGGAGTGTCTTGCCACATGTCACCACTGGGTCTGACTGAGCGCCTCCAGGAGAGAGGCCCAAGCAAGACGCGCCCCGAGGATC
Organism: Nothobranchius furzeri; assembly: GCF_043380555.1. Classification (NCBI taxonomy): domain Eukaryota; kingdom Metazoa; phylum Chordata; class Actinopteri; order Cyprinodontiformes; family Nothobranchiidae; genus Nothobranchius; species Nothobranchius furzeri. The sequence goes on along the minus strand of NC_091748.1, from coordinate 3,675,811 downwards.
GTCTTGTCACATGTCAACACTGGCTCTTTCTGAGCGCCTCCAGGAGAGATTCCCAAGCAAGACGCGCCCCGAGGAGCGTCTTTCCACATGTCAGCACTCGGTCTGACTGAGCGCCTCCAGGAGAGAGGCCCAAGCAAGACGCGGCCCGAGGAGCGTCTTGCGACATGTCACTACTCGGTCTAACTGAGCGCCTCCAGGAGAGAGGTCCAAGCAAGACGCGCCCCGAAGAGCATCTTGCCACATGTCACTACTCGGTCTGACTGAGCGCCTCCAGGAGAAAGGCCCAAGCAAGACGTGCCCCGAGGAGCGTCTTGCCACATGTCAACACTGGGTCTGACTGAGCGCCTCCAGGAGAGAGGCCCAAGCAAGACGCGCCCCGAGGAGCGTCAGGCCACATGTCACTACTCAGTCTGACTGAGCGCCTCCAGGAGAGAGGCCCAAGCAAGACGCGCCCCGAGGAGCGTCTTGCCACACGTCAACACTGGGTCTGATTGAGGGCCTTCTGGAGAGAGGCCCAAGCAAGACGCGCCCCGAGGAGCGTCTTGCCACATGTCAACACTGGGTCTGACACAGGGCCTCCAGGAGAGAGGCCCAAGCAAGACGCGCCCCGAGGAGCGTCTTGCCACATGTCACCTCTGGTTCTGACTGAGCGCCTCCGGGAGAGAGGCCCAAGCAAGACGCGCCCTGAGGAGCGTCTTGCCACATGTCAACAATGGGTCTGACTGAGGGCCTCCAGGAGAGAAGCCCAAGCAAGATGCGCCCCGTGGAGCGTCTTGACACATGTCAGCACTGGGTCTGACAGAGGGCCTCCAGGAGAGAGGCCCAAGCAAGACGCGCCCTGAGGAGTGTCTTGCCACATGTCACCACTGTGTCTGACTGAGCGCCTCCGGGAGAGAGGCCAAAGCAAGACTTGCCCCGAGGAGCGTCAGGCCACATGTCACTACTCAGTCTGACTGAGCACCTCCAGGAGAGAGGCCCAAGCAAGACGCGCCCCGAGGAGTGTCTTGCCATGTGTCAACACTGGGTCTGATTGAGGGCCTTCTGGAGAGAGGCCCAAGCAAGACGCGCCAAGAGGAGCGTCTTGCCACATGTCAACAATGGGTCTTACTGAGGGCCTCCAGGAGAGAAGCCCAAGCAAGACGCGCCCCGAGGAGATTCTTGCCACATGTCAGCACTCGGTCTGACTGAGCGCCTCCAGGAGAGAGGCCAAAGCAAGACGCGCCCCGAGGAGCGTCTTGACACATGTCAACACTGGGTCTGACAGAGGGCCTCCATGAGAGAGGCCCAAGCAAGACGCGCCCCGAGGAGTGTCTTGCCACATGTCAACACTGGGTCTGACTGAGCGCCTCCAGGCGAGAGGCCCAAGCAAGACGCGCCCCGAGGAGCGTCTTGCCACATGTCACTACTCGGTCTGACTGAGCGCCTCCAGGAGAGAGGCCCAAGCAAGACGTGCCCCGAGGAGCGTCTTGCCACATGTCAACAATGGGTCTGACTGAGGGCCTCCAGGAGTGAAGCCCAGGCAAGACGCGCCCCGAGGAGCGTCTTGCCACATGTCAACACAGGGTCTGACTGAGTGCCTCCAGGAGAGAGGCCCAAGCAAGACGCGCCCCGAGGAGCGTCAGGCCACATGTCACTACTCAGTCTGACTGAGCGCCTCCAGGAGAGAGGCCCAAGCAAGACGCGCCCCGAGGAGCGTCTTGCTACACGTCAACACTGGGTCTGATTTAGGGCCTTCTGGAGAGAGGCCCAAGCAAGACGCGCCCCGAGGAGCGTCTTGCCACATGTCAACAATGGGTCTTACTGAGGGCCTCCAGGAGAGAGGCCCATGCAAGATGCGCCCGGAGGAGCGTCTTGCCACATGTAAACACTGGGTCTGAAGGAGGTTCTCCAGGAGAGAGGCCCAAGCAAGACGCGCCCCGAGGAGCGTCTTGCCACATGTCACCTCTGGTTCTGACTGAGCGCCTCCAGGAGAGAGGCCCAAGCAACGCGTCTTGCCACATGTCAACAATGGGTCTGACTTAGGGCCTCCAGGAGAGAAGCCCAAGCAAGACGTGCCCCGTGGAGCGTCTTGACACATGTCAACACTGGGTCTGACAGAGGGCCTCCAGGAGAGAGGCCCTAGCAAGACGCGCCCCGAGGAGTGTCTTGCCACATGTCAACACTGGGTCTCACTGAGCGCCTCCAGGAGAGAGGCCAAAGCAAGACTTGCCCCGAGGAGCATCAGGCCACATGTCACTACTGAGTCTGACTAGGCACCTCCAGGAGAGAGGCCCATGCAAGACGCGCCCCGAGGAGCGTCTTGCCACGTGTCAACACTGGGTCTGATTGAGGGCCTTCTGGAGAGAGGCCCAAGCAAGACGCGCCACGAGGAGCGTCTTGCCACATGTCAACAATGGGTCTTACTGAGGGCCTCCAGGAGAGAAGCCCAAGCAAGACGCGCCCCGAGGAGCTTCTTGCCACATGTCAGCACTCGGTCTGACTGAGCGCCTCCAGGAGAGAGGCCAAAGCAAGACGCGCCCCGAGGAGCGTCTTGCCACATGTCAACACTGGGTCTGACAGAGGGCCTCCATGAGAGAGGCCTAAGCAAGACGCGCCCCGAGGAGTGTCTTGCCACATGTCAACACTGGGTCTGACTGAGCGCCTCCAGGAGAGAGGCCCAAGCAAGACGCGCCCCGACGAGCGTCTTGCCACGTGTCAACACTGGGTCTGACTGAGCGCCTCCAGGAGAGAGGCCCAAGCAAGACGCGCCCCGACGAGCGTCTTGCCACGTGTCAACACTGGGTCTGACTGAGCGCCTCCAGGAGAGAGGCCCAAGCAAGATGCGCCCCGAGGAGCTTCTTGCCACGTGTCACCACTGGGTCTGACTGAGCGCCTCCAGGAGAGAGGCCCAAGCAAGACGCGCCCCGAGGAGCGTCTTGCCATGTGTCACCACTGGGTCTGATTGAGCGCCTCCAGGAGAGAAGCCCCAGCAAGACCGGTCAGGCCTGCAGTGTACACATCAGAGACATGATGTTCTTTCACAGAACTGAGGCTGTTCATTACTAAATGACTTTTACAGGAATATTGTTATTATACTATTCAACAGGTTGATCATATTAATGTGTATTAAACCCACAACCTAGCACTGAGGACAGCGGGACTTTGTTTAAATTAGTACTTAATGGAAATGATACATAATGATACATAAGAGCCATGTCATACATTCAGCCTAGGAATAGTAGCATTGTGCACTATTAAAAATATACACATCAATTGCTCGAATCCCATTGTTGCAAAGTAAAACTCTAATAAAACTATAGTCTGACATCAACAGAGAAGACTTAGTGTATGTACTACAAATACAGCATTAGGATTTCGAGTGGACCGTGCACCTTGTGAACCATCAGAGGCTTATGACGCAACATATCTTCCAGTTGCTATTAGACAAGTTATAATTCTCGACCATTTTTCGGAACTGGTTTCTTGGGTCCGTGAGTAAATGCCAAATGAGATGATAGTCCTTAAGTAAGTTCCTGGCGATCCCACGTCACGCTCTTGCCCATCAGCCGGTGAATGCTGAGACGGAACTCGATGAGAGCGATGTATTTTTTTAAGTGCTCCGAATGTACTTCTAACAAGCGTGCGATTCACTTCGTGAGTAAACCGCAGCTGCAGCTGATTCAAACAGTCAAGCCAACTTTCTACATCACAATATGCGTTTTGTAGTTAGTCGAGTTACCTTTTGTGTGGCGCATGCACGGGTTGTTAGCGCCCAGCTCCCAGCTTAGAGAGTCCTGTATTGACACAGACGTCAATACATCTCGATGTCATGCAACACACAAAGTCTGTCGCATACAGGTGGGTTAACACATGTACGATACCTTTTGTGTGGCGCATGCACGGGTCGTTAGCGTCCAGCTCCCGGCTTATAGAGAGTCCTGTATTGACACAGACGTCAATACATCTCGATGTCATGCAACACACAAAGTCTGTCGCTTACAGGTGGGTTAACACACATGTACGATGTGTGCGATGGCACGCCCGTTTACAATGGGACACGACAATGATCATTGTTAACCAAACTCTTGTTTCTCACGACAGGTGGTAGCGTTGTCTCCTGCACCTGGTCTTCGTGCACAGAGGGTGTTGTAATGTGCTCGTCATAGTCGCGATCGTTGTCACTCGAATCCGTTGTTCTCACGACAGGTGGTAGCGTTGTCTCCTGCATGTTGTCTTCGCGTGCGGCAAGCGTTGTGCTGTGCTCGATATAATGGTTGTCTTCGTACAAAGGGGGTGTTGAATACTCCTTCGCGAGTAGTGTAGGAGGTGGTGTGATGGGACGTATCTCAGAGGCGTTATGTGAGCGTACCACCATGGCCTGAGCAACTGCGACTACTGAGAGTACACCCAGTACAGACAGCGAGATCTTTTTTTTCTTGGGTGTTGTACGTGTGGGTACAGCCGCTTTAATGGCAGTGAGAGCAAGTGGGCAAATATATTTATAGGTCACTAGCAGAAACTAAGGCATGTGGTCAGAGTGTAATCGTAACCACCGTAGCTCTTGTCATAATTTAATATACATAGAAATCAGAAACGGGCATGTCAGGATAGACATTGCGAGGGATAATGCGGCCAGTATCTGTGTGCGCTTGAGAGCACCTTGTTGTTCTACTGTGGTGCCCACGCCGCCGGGTCTGTAAATGTCATCGACCTTCTTTATATACGCATACGCTAAAGACCGTATATTCTCTATGGATTTGAACACGTCCTTTGTTTCGCGTAACGCTTGAGCTGTCTCGAGCGTGATGTTGTGAGTGTACGCCAGTGTTTCACGTGCACCGAGGTCCGAAAGGGCGTGCGCTACAACTATTAACCTTGGTTTGGGAGTGTGGCGAAACGCTCGCTCCGCTGTAATGGGCGGATGCAATGTTATCACCTGGTACGTTTCGTTAGTCGGGTCGTAACACACCGGTCCATCACACGGACCGTCACATTGTATGGGGCACAGTAAGGACAACACGCCGCCGACCGTGACTTCGCACTCGACCGCGGTGGTGTTATCGATTTGCAAAGGATCACATACGCCTCTCCAGTCGCAATGAGGCACATTGTATTCGACGCGACCGTCGGTCACCATAGCTTTCGTCAGCCAACACACTCGATTGCCCTTCAAAACATCGGCGATCAACGTGAGCTTAGAGGTCGCCGTCGCTTTACTGTACGCCAGGATATCCGTGTGTGAGTGCACGCTCGACGTCGATTGACAACCGGTCATGTCAGACCTGATCAGACCTTCCGAACACATGACCATTAGTTGTTGTGCGGCCGAGAGTATCGCGATCATACCGTTGAGATGTGTAGAAAGCGCGTACACGCCAGCCTTCCACGTTTCCAAAATTTCCAGCAGTCTAGAGGGACTTGTCTTAGCGCGCACGGCTGTGCTGAATTTGCGTTGGGTAGACACAACGGCTTCGACCTCGCTTAGGATCTGTGGGCTCATGTACTCGTGGTAGGCCAAGACGTGTATAGTCGAGCGCGGTGACGCCCCGAACACTTGACCCGGTTTTGTTGTGGCGATATGCGTGTCCAGTAACGCGGCAAAGTCCGCGTGTCTAGCGTGTATTGATTTTACAGCTCGCTCATACCCCAACAGTACGGTCCGTAGAAGTTCGTTCACTTGTTTCCATGCGCTCGTGGAACACAGGACATCGCAACCTCTGTGATACTCAAGTAAAGCGTAAAACACCAGCTGCTTGCACGTTGGAAATACAATCGGTAGTAACTTCTTACTCCACTCTATGTTGAACTCGTATAGCACACGGTTGCGGCGGTTTGCGCATTTTCTATCTACCCTCCGCTAATATGACTCTTTGGTCTGTCTCCTGAGATGGTGCGGTTGGAACTTGCCAGGGGGCACTATCGACGGTCGGCGTTTCCATTTCGTCAACTGCCATTTTCAGCCGCTGGCAAACGGCCGTCGACGGTCGATGCGAGACACCAACATAAAGTTAGACCGCGACCCTCATGCCAGTTTTCTGTAGTACTGGTTGTAGTTTCTGGTGCACACTCGATACGCCATTACGATCACAATTACGTTGATTAATAAATCCAGTGTTGTAGCGACTGCAGCCAGCGCCGTCGCGCAACTTGTGTCGGTGTTATCTCTCGATACTTTCATTCGTATCCGAGCGTATGCAGAATCTACGGATCTGGTGAAGTTGCTTGTCACTAGCTTGCGCACGTTTGATATGGCACTTTGCGCGAGACTCACACAACCTGCAGTGGCGACCGTCGCGTCAGTGCAAAGTTTTTCCGATATATCCCTCGCAACATCGTTTGTCATTTGCTGTACACTGCGCACACTGGCCGCGAGGTCGCGGAGAGGGTCTTCGTTACGAGTTGTGTAATATCCGCTGACTTGCCAATTCAATTCTGGTGGCGCTGACCCAAACGAGAACGCTTTTAAGGCGCATGTCGTGGTAACTCTGGTAGCGCCGTGGTTGACGAGGATGATCATCTTTAGCAATAGTTCATCTCGAAGCACAACGATGGTGAGGGCGACGGGTTGGCCGGTTCCGCCTTCAGGCCACTCGGTTGCCGCTAGATTGCCCAATGCCACGCACGCAGACGAACCCTGTACACACTCAATGACCCGTGTGCGATCGTTGATTTCTGCTAGTACGTTTGCTAGTTCTACGTGCTTCCACGGATCGGGCGTGGGCACGCACTTGTTTTAGAGGCGTTTTCGCGCAGCCTCTACCCTGCACGACCGCTCGTGGCCGTACTAGCTATTTTTATCTTTATTTGTTTCACACACACACACACACACACACACACACACACACACACACACACACACACACACACACACACACACACACACACACACACACACACACACACACAAACACACACACACACACACAGGCCCTTGCGTGCAAACCCCGGTCAGGCCTGCAGTGTACACATCAGAGACATGATGTTCTTTCACAGAACTAAGGTTGTTCATTACTAAATGACTTTTACAGGAATATTGTTATTACAATATTCAACAGGTTGATCATAATAATGTGTATTAAACCCACAACCTAGCACTGAGGACAGAGGGACTTTATTTAAATTAGTACTTAATGGAAACGATACATAATGATACATAAGAGCCATGTCATACATTCAGCCTAGGAATAGTAGCATTGTGCACTATTAAAAATATACACATCAATTGCTCGAATCCCATTGTTGCAAAGTAAAACTCTAATAAAACTCTAGTCTGACATCAACAGAGAAGACTTAGTGTATGTACTACAAATACAGCATTAGGATTTCGAGTGGACCGTGCACCTTGTGAACCATCAGAGGCTTATGACGCAACATATCTTCCAGTTGCTATTAGACAAGTTATAATTCTCGACCATTTTTCGGAACTGGTTTCTTGGGTCCGTGAGTAAATGCCAAATGAGATGATAGTCCTTAAGTAAGTTCCTGGCGATCCCATGTCACGCTCTTGCCCATCAGCCGGTGAACGCTGAGACGGAACTCGATGAGAGCGATGTATTTTTTAAGTGCTCCGAATGTACTTCTAACAAGCGTGCGATTCACTTCGTGAGTAAACCGCAGCTGCAGCTGATTCAAACAGTCGAGCCAACTTTCTACATCACAATATGCGTTTTGTAGTTAGTCGAGTTACCTTTTGTGTGGCGCATGCACGGGTCTTTAGCGTCCAGCTCCCAGCTTAGAGAGTCCTGTATTGACACAGACGTCAATACATCTCGATGTCATGCAACACACAAAGTCTGTCGCATACAGGTGGGTTAACACACATGTACGATGTGTGCGATGGCGCGCCTGTTTATAATGGGACACGACGATGATCATTGTTAACCAAACTCTTGTTTCTCACGACAGGTGGTAGCGTTGTCTCCTGCACCTGGTCTTCGTGCACAGAGGGTGCTGTAATGTGCTCGTCATAGTCGCGATCGTTGTCACTCGAATCCGTTGTTCTCACGACAGGTGGTAGCGTTGTCTCCTGCATGTTGTCTTTGTGTGCGGCAAGCGTTGTGCTGTGCTCGTTATAATGGTTGTCTTCGTACAAAGGGGGTGTTGAATACTCCTTCGTGAGTAGTCTAGGAGGTGGTGTGATGGAACGTATCTCAGAGGCGTTATGTGAGCGTACCACCATGGCCTGAGCAACTGCGACTACTGAGAGTACACCCAGTACAGACAGCGAGATCATTTTTTTTCTTGGGTGTTGTACGTGTGGGTACAGCCGCTTTAATGGCAGTGAGAGCAAGTGGGCAAATGTATTTATAGGTCACTAGCAGAAACTAAGGCACGTGGTCAGAGTGTAATCGTAACCACCTAAAGTAGCTCTTGTCATAATTTAATATACATAGAAATCAGAAACGGGTATGTCAGGATAGACATCGCGAGTGATAATGCGGCCAGTATCTGTGTGCGCTTGAGAGCACCTTGTTGTTCTACTGTGGTGCCCACGCCGCCGGGTCTGTAAATGTCATCGACCTTCTTTATATACGCATACGCTAAAGACCGTATATTCTCTATGGATTTGAACACGTCCTTTGTTTCGCGTAACGCTTGAGCTGTCTCGAGCGTGATGTTGTGAGTGTACACCAGTGTTTCGCGTGCACCGAGGTCCGAAAGGGCGTGCGCTACAACTATTAACCTTGGTTTGGGAGTGTGGCGAAACGCTCGCTCCGCTGTAATGGGCAGATGCAATGTTATCACCTGGTACGTTTCATTAGTCGGGTCGTAACACACCGGTCCGTCACACGGACCGTCACATTGTATGGGGCACAGTAAGGACAACACGCCGCCGACCGTGACTTCGCACTCGACTGCGGTGGTGTTGTCGATTTGCAAAGGATCACATACGCCTCTCCAGTCGCAATGAGGCACATTGTAGTCGACGCGACCGTCGGTCACCATAGCTTTCGTCTGCCAACACACTCGATTGCCCTTCGAAACATCGGCGATCAACGTGAGCATAGAGGTCGCTGTCACTTTACTGTACGCCAGGATATCCGTGTGTGAGTGCACGCTCGACGTCGATTGACAACCGGTCATGTCAGACCTGATCAGACCTTCCGAACACATGACCATTAGTTGTTGTGCAGCCGAGAGTATCGCGATCATACCGTTGAGATGTGTAGAAAGCGCGTACACGCCAGCCTTCCACGTTTGCAAAATTTCCAGCAGTCTAGAGGGACTTGTCTTAGCGCGCACGGCTGTGCTGAATTTGCGTTGGGTAGACACAACGGCTTCGACCTCGCTTAGGATCTGTGGGCTCATGTACTCGTGGTAGGCCAAGACGTGTATAGTCGAGCGCGGTGACGCCCCGAACACTTGACCCGGTTTTGTTGTGGCGATATGCGTGTCCAGTAACGCGGCAAAGTCCGCGTGTCTAGCGTGTATTGATTTTACAGCTCGCTCATACCCCAACAGTACGGTCCGTAGAAGTTCGTTCACTTGTTTCCATGCGCTCGTGGAACACAGGACATCGCAACCTCTGTGATACTCAAGTAAAGCGTCAAACACCAGCTGCTTGCACGTTGGAAATACAATCGGTAGTAACTTCTTACTCCACTCTATGTTGAACTCGTATAGTATGTATA